>NW_027488636.1:600000-822907 GCF_050948215.1 Halictus rubicundus | reverse complement strand
TATCCTATCCTCTATCCTATCCTATCCTCAATCCGATCCTATACTCTATTGTATCCTATCCTCTATCGTATCCTATCCTCTATCCTATCCAATCCTCTATCCTATCCTCTATCCAATCCTATACACTATCCTATCCTATCCTCTAACGTATCCTATCCTCTATCCTATCCAATCCTCTATCCTATCCTATCCTCTATCCTATCCTATCTTCCATCCTATCCTATTCTCTATCCTATCCTATCCTCAATCCAATCCTATACTCTATCCTATCCTATCCTCTATCCTATCCTATCCTCTATCCAATCCTATACACTATCCTATCCTATCCTCTAACGTATCCTATCCTCTATCCTATCCAATCCTCTATCCTATCCTATCCTCTATCCTATCCTATCTTCTATCCTATCCTATTCTCTATCCTATCCTATCCTCTATCCTATCCTATCCACTATCGTATGCTCTATCCTATCCTATCCTCTATCCTATCCTATCCTCAATCCAATCCTATACTCTATCCTATCCTATCCTCTATCCTATCCTATCCTCTATCCTATCCTATCCTCTATCCTATCCTATCTTCTATACTATCCTATTCTCTATCCTATCCTATCCTCTATCCTATCCTATCCTCTATCCTATCCTATCCTCTATAATATCCTATCCTCAATCCAATCCTATACTCTATCCTATCCTATCCTCTATCCTAACTTATCCTCTATCCTATCCTATCCTCAATCCTATCCTATCCTCAATCCTATCCTATCCTCTATCCTATCCTCTTCTCTATCCTATCCTATCCTCTATCCTATCCTATCCTCAATCCTATCCTATCCTCTATCCTATCTTATCCTCTATCCTATCCTTTACTCTATTCTATCCTATCCTCTATCTTATCCTATCCACTATCCTATCCTATCCTCAATCCAATCCTATACTCTATCCTATCCTATTCTCTATCCTATCCTATCCTATCCTCTATCCTATCCTCTATCCTATCCTATCCTCTTATCGTATCCTATCCTCTGTCCTATCCTATCCTCTATCCTATCCTATCCTCAATCCAATCCTATACTCTATCCTATCCTATCCTCTATCCTAACTTATCCTCTATCCTATCCTATCCTCAATCCTATCCTATCCTCAATCCTATCCTATCCTCTATCCTAACCTCTTCTCTGTCCTATCCTATCCTCTATCCTATCCTATCCTCTATCCTATCCTATCCTCTATCCTATCCTCTCCTGAATCCTATCCTATCCTCAATCCTATCCTATCCTCTATCCTACCTTATCCTCTATCCTATCCTTTACTCTATTCTATCAAATCCTCTATCTTATCCTATCCACTATCCTATCCTATCCTCAATCCAATCCTATACTCTATCCTATCCTATTCTCTATCCTATCCTATCCTATCCTCTATCCTATTCTATAATCTATCCTATCCTATCCTCAATCCTATCCTATCCTCTATCCTATCTTATCCTCTATCCTATCCTTTACTCTATTCTATCCTATCCTCTATCTTATCCTATCCACTATCCTATCCTATCCTCAATCCAATCCTATACTCTATCCTATCCTATTCTCTATCCTATCCTATCCTATCCTCTATCCTATCCTCTATCCTATCCTATCCTCTATCCTATCCTATCCTCTTATCGTATCCTATCCTCTGTCCTATCCTATCCTCAATCCTATCCTATCCTCAATCCAATCCTATACTCTATCCTATCCTATCCTCTATCCTATCCTCTATCCTATCCTATCCTCTATCCTATCCTATCCTCTTATCGTATCCTATCCTCTGTCCTATCCTATCCTCTATCCTATCCTATCCTCAATCCAATCCTATACTCTATCCTATCCTATCCTCTATCCTAACTTATCCTCTATCCTATCCTATCCTCAATCCTATCCTATCCTCTATCCTATCTTATCCTCTATCCTATCCTTTACTCTATTCTATCCTATCCTCTATCTTATCCTATCCACTATCCTATCCTATCCTCAATCCTATCCTATCCTCTATCCTATCTTATCCTCTATCCTATCCTTTACTCTATTCTATCCTATCCTCTATCTTATCCTATCCACTATCCTATCCTATCCTCAATCCAATCCTATACTCTATCCTATCCTATTCTCTATCCTATCCTATCCTATCCTCTATCCTATTCTCTATCCTATCCTATCCTCTATCCTATCATATCCTATCCTCCATCCTATCCTATCCTCAATCCAATCCTATCCTCTATCCTATCCTATCCTCTATCCTATCCTATCCTCTATCCTATCCTATCCTCTATCCTATCCTATCCTCTATCCTATCCTATCCTCTATCCTATCCTATCCTCAATCCGATCCTATACTCTATTGTATCCTATCCTCTATCGTATCCTATAATCTATCCTATCCAATCCTCTATCCTATCCTCTATCCAATCCTATACTCTATCCTATCCTATTCTCTATCCTATCCTATCCTATCCTCTATCCTATCCTCTATCCTATCCTATCCTCTATCCTATCCTATACTCTATCCTATCCTATCCTCTATCCTATCCTATCCTCTATCCTATTCTATCCTCTATCCTATCCTATCCTCTATCGTATCCTATCCTCTATCCTATCCTCTATCCTATCCTCTATCCTATCCTATCCTATCCTCTATCCTATCCTATCCTATCCTCCATCCTATCCTATCCTCAATCCAATCCTATCCTCTATCCTATCCTATCCTCTATCCTATCCTATCCTCTATCCTATCCTATCCTCTATCCTATCCTATCCTCTATCCTATCCTATCCTCTATCCTATCCTATCCTCTATCCTATCCTATCCTCAATCCGATCCTATACTCTATTGTATCCTATCCTCTATCGTATCCTATCCTCTATCCTATCCAATCCTCTATCCTATCCTCTATCCAATCCTATACACTATCCTATCCTATCCTCTAACGTATCCTATCCTCTATCCTATCCAATCCTCTATCCTATCCTATCCTCTATCCTATCCTATCTTCCATCCTATCCTATTCTCTATCCTATCCTATCCTCAATCCAATCCTATACTCTATCCTATCCTATCCTCTATCCTATCCTATCCTCTATCCAATCCTATACACTATCCTATCCTATCCTCTAACGTATCCTATCCTCTATCCTATCCAATCCTCTATCCTATCCTATCCTCTATCCTATCCTATCTTCTATCCTATCCTATTCTCTATCCTATCCTATCCTCTATCCTATCCTATCCACTATCGTATGCTCTATCCTATCCTATCCTCTATCCTATCCTATCCTCAATCCAATCCTATACTCTATCCTATCCTATCCTCTATCCTATCCTATCCTCTATCCTATCCTATCCTCTATCCTATCCTATCTTCTATACTATCCTATTCTCTATCCTATCCTATCCTCTATCCTATCCTATCCTCTATCCTATCCTATCCTCTATAATATCCTATCCTCAATCCAATCCTATACTCTATCCTATCCTATCCTCTATCCTAACTTATCCTCTATCCTATCCTATCCTCAATCCTATCCTATCCTCAATCCTATCCTATCCTCTATCCTATCCTCTTCTCTATCCTATCCTATCCTCTATCCTATCCTATCCTCAATCCTATCCTATCCTCTATCCTATCTTATCCTCTATCCTATCCTTTACTCTATTCTATCCTATCCTCTATCTTATCCTATCCACTATCCTATCCTATCCTCAATCCAATCCTATACTCTATCCTATCCTATTCTCTATCCTATCCTATCCTATCCTCTATCCTATCCTCTATCCTATCCTATCCTCTATCCTATCCTATACACTATCCTATCCTATCCTCTATCCTATCCTATCCTCTATCCTATTCTATCCTCTATCCTATCCTATCCTCAATCCAATCCTATACTCTATCCTATCCTATCCTCTATCGTATCCTATCCTCTTTCCTATCCAATCCTGTATTCCATCCTCTACCCTATCCTATCCTCTACCCTATAATACCATGTATCCTATCCTATTCTCTATCCTATCCTATCCTATCCTCTATCCTATCATATCCTCTATCCTATCCTATAATCTATCCTATCCTATCCTCAATCCTATCCTATCCTCTATCCTATCCTATCCTCTATGATATCCTATCCTCTATCCCATTGTATCCTCAATCCTATCCTATCCTCAATCCAATCCTATACTCATTCCTATCCTATCCTCTATCGTATCCTATCCTCTATCCTATCCAATCCCCTATCCTATCCTCTGACCTATAATACCATGTATCCTATCCTATTCTCTATCCTATCCTATCCTATCCTCTATCGTAATCTCTATCCTATCCTATGCACTATCGTATGCTCTATCCTATCCTATCCTCTATCCTATCCTATCCTCCATCCAATCCTATCCTCTATCCTATCCTATCCTCTATCGTCTCCTCTCCTCAATCCTATCCTATCCTCAATCCTAACCTATCCTCTATCCAATCCTATACTCTATTGTATGCTATCCTCTATCGTATCCTATCCTCTATCCTATCCTATCCTCTATCCTATCCTATCCTCTATCCTATCCTATCCTCTATCCAATCCTATACACTATCCTATCCTATCCTCTATCGTATCCTATCCTCTATCCTATCCAATCCTCTATCCTATCCTCTATCCTATCCTATCCTCTATCCTATCCTATCTTCTATCCTATCCTATTCTCTATCCTATCCTATCCTCTATCCTATCCAATCCTCTATCCTATCCTCTATCCTATCCTATCCTCTATCCTATCCTATCCTCAATCCAATCCTATGCTCTATCCTATCCTATCCTCTATCCTATCCTATCCTCTATCCTATCCTATCTTCTATACTATCCTATTCTCTATCCTATCCTATCCTCTATCCTATCCTATCCTCTATCCTATCCTATCCTCTATCCTATCCTATCCTCTATCCTATCCTATCCTCTATCCTATCCTATCCTCTATCCTATCCTATCCTCAATCCAATCCTATACTCTATCCTATCCTATCCTCTATCCTAACTTATCCTCTATCCTATCCTATCCTCAATCCTATCCTATCCTCAATCCTATCCTATCCTCTATCCTAACCTCTTCTCTATCCTATCCTATCCTCTATCCTATCCTATCCTCTATCCTATCCTATCCTCTATCCTATCCTATCCTCTATCCTATCCTCTCCTGAATCCTATCCTATCCTCAATCCTATCCTATCCTCTATCCTACCTTATCCTCTATCCTATCCTTTACTCTATTCTATCCTATCCTCTATCTTATCCTATCCACTATCCTATCCTATCCTCAATCCAATCCTATACTCTATCCTATTCTATTCTCTAACCTATCCTATCCTATCGTCTATCCTATCCTCTATCCTATCCTGTCATCTATCCTATCCTATACTCTATCCTATCCTATCCTCTATCCTATCCTATCCTCTATCCTATTCTATAATCTATCCTATCCTATCCTCAATCCTACCCTATCCTCTATCCTATCTTATCCTCTATCCTATCCTTTACTCTATTCTATCCTATTCTCTATCTTATCCTATCCACTATCCTATCCTATCCTCAATCCAATCCTATACTCTATCCTATCCTATTCTCTATCCTATCCTATCCTATCCTCTATCCTATCCTCTATCCTATCCTATCCTCTATCCTATCCTATCCTCTTATCGTATCCTATCCTCTGTCCTATCCTCCATCCTATCCTATTCTCTATCCTATCCTTTCCTCTATAATATCGTCTCTTCTATCGTATCCTATCCTCTATCCTATCCTATCCTCCATCCTATACTACCCTCTATCCTATTCAATCTCATATCCTATCCTATCCTCTATCCAATCCTATACACTATCCTATCCTATCCTCTATCGTATCCTATCCTCTATCCTATCCAATCCTCTATCCTATCCTCTATCTTATCCTATCCTCTATCCTATCCTATCTTCTATCCTATCCTATTCTCTATCCTATCCTATCCTCTATCCTATCCTATCCACTATCGTATGCTCTATCCTATCCTATCCTCTATCCTATCCTATCCTCAATCCAATCCTATCCTCTATCCTATCCTATCCTCTATCCTATCCTATCCTCAATCCAATCCTATCCTCTATCCTATCCTATCCTCTATCCTATCCTATCCTCTATCCTATCCTATCCTCTATCCTATCCTATCCTCTATCCTATCCTATCCTCTATCCTATCCTATCCTCTATCCTATCCTATCCTTAATCCAATCCTATACTCTATTGTATCCTATCCTCTATCGTATCCTATCCTCTATCCTATCCAATCCTCTATCCTATCCTCTATCCAATCCTATACACTATCCTATCCTATCCTCTAACGTATCCTATCCTCTATCCTATCCAATCCTCTATCCTATCCTATCCTCTATCCGATCCTATCTTCTATCCTATCCTATTCTCTATCCTATCCTATCCTCTATCCTATCCTATCCACTATCGTATGCTCTATCCTATCCTATCCTCTATCCTATCCTATCCTCAATCCAATCCTATACTCTATCCTATCCTATCCTCTATCCTAACTTATCCTCTATCCTATCCTATCCTCAATCCTATCCTATCCTCAATCCTATCCTATCCTCTATCCTATCCTCTTCTCTATCCTATCCTATCCTCTATCCTATCCTATCCTCAATCCTATCCTATCCTCTATCCTATCTTATCCTCTATCCTATCCTTTACTCTATTCTATCCTATCCTCTATCTTATCCTATCCACTATCCTATCCTATCCTCAATCCAATCCTATACTCTATCCTATCCTATTCTCTATCCTATCCTATCCTATCCTCTATCCTATCCTATCCTCTATCCTATCCTATAATCTATCCTATCCTATCCTCTATCCTATCCTATCCTCTATCCTATTCTATCCTCTATCCTATCCTATCCTCAATCCAATCCTATACTCTATCCTATCCTATCCTCTATCGTATCCTATCCTCTATCCTATCCAATCCTGTATTCCATCCTCTACCCTATCCTATTCTCTATCCTATCCTATCCTATCCTCTATCCTATCCTCTATCCTATCCTATCCTCTATCCTATCCTATACTCTATCCTATCCTATCCTCTATCCTATCCTATCCTCTATCCTATTCTATCCTCTATCCTATCCTATCCTCAATCCAATCCTATACTCTATCCTATCCTATCCTCTATCGTATCCTATCCTCTATCCTATCCAATCCTGTATTCCATCCTCTACCCTATCCTATCCTCTACCCTATAATACCATGTATCCTATCCTATTCTCAATCCTATCCTATCCTATCCTCTATCCTATCATATCCTCTATCCTATCCTATAATCTATCCTATCCTATCCTCAATCCTATCCTATCCTCTATCCTATCCTATCCTCTATGATATCCTATCCTCTATCCCATTGTATCCTCAATCCTATCCTATCCTCAATCCAATCCTATACTCATTCCTATCCTATCCTCTATCGTATGCTATCCTCTATCCTATCCAATCCTCTATCCTATCCTCTATCCTATCCTCTCCTCTATCCTATCCTATCTTCTATACTATCCTATTCTCTATCCTATCCTATCCTATCCTATCGTATCCACTATCGTATGCTCTATACTATCCTATCCTATCCACTATCGTATGCTCTATACTATCCTATCCTATCCACTATCGTATGCTCTATACTATCCTATCCTCTATTCTATCCAATCCCCTATCCTATCCTCTAACCTATAATACCATGTATCCTATCCTATTCTCTATCCTATCCTATCCTCTATCCTATCCTATCCACTATCGTATGCTCTATCCTATCCTATCCTCTATCCTATCCTATCCTCAATCCAATCCTATACTCTATCCTATCCTATCCTCTATCCTATCCTATCCTCTATCCTATCCTATCCTCTATCCTATCCTATCTTCTATACTATCCTCTTCTCTATCCTATCCTATCCTCTATCCTATCCTATCCTCTATCCTATCCTATCCTCTATCCTATCCTATCCTCAATCCAATCCTATACTCTATCCTATCCTATCCTCTATCCTAACTTATCCTCTATCCTATCCTATCCTCAATCCTATCCTATCCTCTATCCTATCCAATCCTGTATTCCATCCTCTACCCTATCCTATCCTCTACCCTATAATACCATGTATCCTATCCTATTCGCTATCCTATCCTATCCTATCCTCTATCCTATCATATCCTCTATCCTATCCTATAATCTATCCTATCCTATCCTCAATCCTATCCTATCCTCTATCCTATCCTATCCTCTATGATATCCTATCCTCTATCCCATTGTATCCTCAATCCTATCCTATCCTCAATCCAATCCTATACTCATTCCTATCCTATCCTCTATCGTATCCTATCCTCTATCCTATCCAATCCCCTATCCTATCCTCTGACCTATAATACCATGTATCCTATCCTATCCTATCCTCTATCGTAATCTCTATCCTATCCTATCCACTATCGTATGCTCTATCCTATCCTATCCTCTATCCTATCCTATCCTCAATCCAATCCTATCCTCTATCCTATCCTATCCTCTATCGTCTCCTCTCCTCAATCCTATCCTATCCTCAATCCTAACCTATCCACTATCCAATCCTATACTCTATTGTATCCTATCCTCTATCGTATCCTATCCTCTATCCTATCCAATCCTCTATCCTATCCTATCCTCTATCCTATCCTATCCTCTATCCTATCCTATCCTCTATCCAATCCTATACACTATCCTATCCTATCCTCTATCGTATCCTATCCTCTATCCTATCCAATCCTCTATCCTATCCTCTATCCTATCCTATCCTCTATCCTATCCTATCTTCTATCCTATCCTATTCTCCATCCTATCCTATCCTCTATCCTATCCAATCCTCTATCCTATCCTCTATGCTATCCTATCCACTATCCTATCCTATCCTCAATCCAATCCTATACTCTATCCTATCCTATCCTCTATCCTAACTTATCCTCTATCCTATCCTATCCTCAATCCTATCCTATCCTCAATCCTATCCTATCCTCTATCCTATCCAATCCTCTATCCTATCCTCTATCCTATCCTCTATCCTATCCTATCCTCTATCCTATCCTATCCTCTATCCTATCCTCTATCCTATCATCTATCCTATCCTCTATCCTATCCTCTATCCTATCCTATCCTCTATCCTATCCTATCCTATCCTCCATCCTGTCCGATCCTCCATCCTATGCAATCCCCTATCCTATCCTCAATCCTATCCTATCCTCATTCCTATCCTATCCTCAATCCTATCCTTTCCTCATTCCTATCCTATCCTAAATCCTATCGTATCCTCTATCCTATAGTATCCTCTATCCGATCCTATCCTCTCTCCTATCCTATCCTCAATCCTATCCTATCCTCAATCCTATCCTATCCTATCCTCTATCCTATCCTATCATCTATCATATCCTATCCTCTATCCTATCCAATTCTCTATCCTATCCTATCCTCTATCATATCCTATCCTCTATCCTATCCTATCCTCTATCCTATCCTCTCCTCAATCCTATCCTATTATCAATCGTAACCTATCCTCTATCCTATCCTATTCTCTATCCTATCCTATCCTCTATCCTATCCAATCCTCTATCCTATCCTATCCTCTATCCTATCCTATCCTCTATCCTATCCTCTCCTGAATACTATCCTATCCTCAATCCTATCCTATCCTCTATCCTATCGTATCCTCTATCCTATCCTTTACTCTATTCTATCCTATCCTCTATCTTATCCTATCCACTATCCTATCCTATCCTCAATCCAATCCTATACTCTATCCTATCCTATTCTCTATCCTATCCTATCCTATCCTCTATCCTATCCTCTATCCTATCCTATCCTCTATCCTATCCTATACTCTATCCTATCCTATCCTCTATCCTATCCTATCCTCTATCCTATTCTATCCTGTATCCTATCCTATCCTCAATCCAATCCTATAATCTATCCTATCCTATCCTCTATCGTATCCTATCCTCTATCCTATCCAATCCTGTATTCCATCCTCTACCCTATCCTATCCTCTACCCTATAATACCATGTATCCTATCCTATTCTCAATCCTATCCTATCCTATCCTCTATCCTATCATATCCTCTATCCTATCCTATAATCTATCCTATCCTATCCTCAATCCTATCCTATCCTCTATCCTATCCTATCCTCTATGATATCCTATCCTCTATCCCATTGTATCCTCAATCCTATCCTATCCTCAATCCAATCCTATACTCATTCCTATCCTATCCTCTATCGTATGCTATCCTCTATCCTATCCAATCCTCTATCCTATCCTCTATCCTATCCTCTCCTCTATCCTATCCTATCTTCTATACTATCCTATTCTCTATCCTATCCTATCCTATCCTATCGTATCCACTATCGTATGCTCTATACTATATTATCCTATCCACTATCGTATGCTCTATACTATCCTATCCTATCCACTATCGTATGCTCTATACTATCCTATCCTCTATTCTATCCAATCCCCTATCCTATCCTCTAACCTATAATACCATGTATCCTATCCTATTCTCTATCCTATCCTATCCTATCCTCTATCGTAATCTCTATCCTATCCTATCCACTATCCTAGCCTATCCTCAATCCTATCCTATCCTCTATCATATCCTACCCTCTATCCTATCCTATCCGCTATCCTATCCTATCCTCTATCGTCTCCTCTCCTCAATCCTACCCTATCCTCAATGCTAACCTATCCTCTATCCTATCCTATTCTCTATCCTATCCTATCCTCTATCCTATCCTATCCTCTATCCTATCCTATCCTCTATCCCATCCTAATCTCTATCCTATCAATACCCTATCCAATTCTCTATCCTATCCTATCCTCTATCCAATCCTATCCTCAATTCAATCCTATCCTCTATCCTATAATATCCTCTATCCTATCTTATCCTTTCCTCTATCCTATCCTATCGTATCCTCTATCCTATCCTCTATCCTATCCTCTATCCTATCCTCTATCCTATCTTCTATCCTATCCTCTATCCTATCCTCTATCCTATCCTATCCTCTATCGTATCCTATCCTCTATCCTATCCAATCCTGTATTCCATCCTCTACCCTATCCTATCCTCTACCCTATAATACCATGTATCCTATCCTATTCTCTATCCTATCCTATCCTGTCCTCTATCCTATCATATCCTCTATCCTATCCTATACTCTATCCTATCCTATCCTCAATCCTATCCTATCCTCTATCCTATCCTATCCTCTATGATATCCTATCCTCTATCCCATTGTATCCTCAATCCTATCCTATCCTCAATCCAATCCTATACTCATTCCTATCCTATCCTCTATCCTATCCAATCCTCTATCCTATCCTATCCTCTATCCTATCCTATCCTCTATCCTATCCTATCCTCTATCCAATCCTATACACTATCCTATCCTATCCTCTATCGTATCCTATCCTCTATCCTATCCAATCCTCTATCCTATCCTCTATCCTATCCTATCCTCTATCCTATCCTATCTTCTATCCTATCCTATTCTCTATCCTATCCTATCCTCTATCCTATCCAATCCTCTATCCTATCCTCTATCCTATCCTATCCTCTATCCTATCCTATCCTCAATCCAATCCTATACTCTATCCTATCCTATCATCTATCCTATCCTATCCTCTATCCTATCCTATCTTCTATACTATCCTATTCTCTATCCTATCCTATCCTCTATCCTATCCTATCCTCTATCCTATCCTATCCTCTATCCTATCCTATCCTCAATCCAATCCTATACTCTATCCTATCCTATCCTCTATCCTAACTTATCCTCTATCCTATCCTATCCTCAATCCTATCCTATCCTCAATCCTATCCTATCCTCTATCCTATCCACTTCTCTATCCTATCCTATCCTCTATCCTATCTTATCCTCTATCCTATCCTATCCTCTATCCTATCCTATCCTCAATCCAATCCTATCCTCTATCCTATCCTATCCTCTATCGTCTCCTCTCCTCAATCCTATCCTATCCTCAATCCTAACCTATCCTCTATCCAATCCTATACTCTATTGTATCCTATCCTCTATCGTATCCTATCCTCTATCCTATCCAATCCTCTATCCTATCCTATCCTCTATCCTATCCTATCCTCTATCCTATCCTATCCTCTATCCAATCCTATACACTATCCTATCCTATCCTCTATCGTATCCTATCCTCTATCCTATCGAATCCTCTATCCTATCCTCTATCCTATCCTATCCTCTATCCTATCCTATCTTCTATCCTATCCTATTCTCTATCCTATCCTATCCCCTATCCTATCCAATCCTCTATCCTATCCTCTATCCTATCCTATCCTCTATCCTATCCTATCCTCAATCCAATCCTATACTCTATCCTATCCTATCCTCTATCCTATCCTATCCTCTATCCTATCCTATCCTCTATCCTATAATATCCTCTATCCCATCCTAATCTCTATCCTATCAATCCCCTATCCTATCCTCTATCTTATCCTATCCTCTATCCTATCCAATTCTCTATCCTATCCTATCCTCTATCCAATCCTATCCTCAATTCAATCCTATCCTCTATCCTGTAATATCCTCTATCCTATCCTATCCTATCCTCTATCCTATCCTATCCTCAATCCTATCCTATCCTATCCTCCATCCTATCCTATCCTCCATCCTGTCCAATCCCCTATCCTATCCTCAACCCTATCCTATCCTCATTCCTATCCTATCCTCAATCCTATCGTATCCTCTATCCTATAGTATCCTCTATCCTTTCCTATCCTCTATCCTATCCTATCCTCAATCCTATCCTATCCTCTATCCTATCCAATTCTCTTTCCTATCCTATCCTCTATCCAATCCTATCCTCTATCCTATAATATCCTCTATCCTATCCTATCCTATCCTCTATCCTATCCAATCCTATATCCTATTCTCTATCCTATCCTATCCTCTATCCTATCCAATTCTCTATCCTATCCTATCCTCTATCCAATCCTATCCTCTATCCTATCCTATCCTCTATCCTATCCAATTCTCTTTCCTATCCTATCCTCTATCCAATCCTATCCTCTATCCTATAATATCCTCTATCCTATCCTATCCTATCCTCTATCCTATCCAATCCCATATCCTATTCTCTATCCTATCCTATCATCTATCCTATCCTATCCTCTATCGTATCCTATCCTCTATCCTATCCAATCCCATATCGTATCCTATATCCTATTCTATCCTCTATCCTATCCAATCCTATATCCTATTCTCTATCCTATCCTATCCTATCCTCTATCCTATCCTACCCTCTATCCTATCCTATCCTATATCCTATCCAATCCCATATCGTATCCTCTATCCTATCCTATCCTCTATGCTATCCTATCCTCTATTCTATCCTATCCTCTATCGTATCCTATCCTCTATCCTATCCTATCCTCTATCCTATCCTATCCTCTATCCTATCCTATCCTCTATCCTATCCTATCCTCTATCCAATCCTATCCTCTATCCTATCAAATCATATCCTCTATCCTATCCTATCCTCTATCCTATCCTATCCTCTATCCTATCCAGTCCCCTATCCTATCCTCTATCATATCCTATCCTCTTTACTATAATATCATCTACCCTATCCTATCCTATCCTCTATCCTATCCTATCCTCTATCCTATCCTATCCTCTATCCTATCCTATCCTCTATCCTATCCTATCCTCTATCCTATCCTATCCTCTATCCAATCCTATCCTCTATCCTATCCTATCATATCCTCTATCCTATCCTATCCTCTATCCTATCCTATGCTCTATCCTATCCTATCCTCTATCCTATCCTATCCTCTATCCTATCCTATCCTCTATCCAATCCTATCCTCTATCGTATCCTATCCTCTATCCTATCTAATCCCATATCGTATCCTATATCCTATCCTATCCTCTATCCTATCCTATCCTCTATTCTATCCTATCCTCTATCGTATCCTATCCTCTATCCTATCCAATCCTATATGGTATCCTCTATCCTATCCTATCCTCTATCCTATCCAGTCCCCTATCCTATCCTCTATCATATCCTATCCTCTTTACTATGATATCATCTATCCTATCCTATCCTATCCTCTATCCTATCCTATGCTGTATCCTATCCTATCCTCTATCCTATCCCATCCTTTATCCTATCCTATCCTCTACCCAATCCTATCCTCTATCCTATCCTATCATATCCTCTATCCTATCCTATCCTCTATCCTATCCTATCCTCTATACTATTGTATCTTCTACCCTACCCTATTCTCTATCCTATCCTCTCCAATCCCCTATCCTATCCTCTATCCTATCCTATCCTCAATCCTATCGAATCCTCTATCCTATCCTATCCTCTATGCTAACCTGCCCTCTACCCTATCCTATCCTATCCTCTATCCTATCCTATCCTCTATCCTATCCTATCCTGTATCCTATCCTATCCTCTATCCTCTATCCTATCCTATCCTCTATCCTATTCTATCCTCTATCCTATCCAGTCCCGTATCCTATCCTCTATCATATCCTATCCTCTTTACTATAATATCATCTATCCTATCCTATCCTATCCTCTATCCTATCCTATCCTCTATCCTATTCTATCCTCTATCCTATCCAATCCTATATCCTATTCTCTATACTATCCTATCCTCTATCCTATCCTATCCTCTATCGTATCCTATCCTCTATCCTATCCAATCCCATATCGTATCCTCTATCCTATCATATCCTCTATTCTATCCTATCCTCTATCCTATCCTATCCTCTTTCTATGCTATCCTCTATCGTATCCTATCCTCTATCCTATCCAATCCTATATCGTATCCTCTATCCTATCCTATCCTCTATCCTATCCTATCCTCTTTACTATAATATCATCTACCCTATCCTATCCTATCCTCTATACTATCCTATCCTCTATCCAATCCTATCCTCTATCCTATCCTATCCTCTATCCTATCCTATCCTCTATCCAATCCAATCCTCTATCCTATCCTATCATATCCTCTATCCAGCCTATCCTCTATCCTATCCTATGCTCTATCCTATCCTATCCTCTATCCTATCCTATCCTCTATCCTATCCTATCCTCTATCCTATCCTATCCTCTATCCTATCCTATCCTGTATCCTATCCTATCCTCTATCCTATCCAATCCTATATCCTATTCTCTATCCTATCCTATCCTCTATCCTATCCTATCCTCTATCGTATCCTATCCTCTATCCTATCCAATCCCACATCGTATCCTATATCCTATTCTATCCTCTATCCTATCCAATCCTATATCCTATTCTCTATCCTATCCTATCCTCTATCCTATCCTATCCTCTATCGTATCCTATCCTCTATCCTATCCAATCCCATATCGTATCCTCTATCCTATCATATCCTCTATCCTATCCTATCCTCTATGCTATCCTATCCTCTATTCTATCCTATCCTCTATCGTATCCTATCCTCTATCCTATCCAATGCTATATCGCATCCTCTATCCTATCCTATCCTCTATCCTATCCAGTCCTCTATCATATCCTCTATCATATCCTATCCTCTTTACTATAATATCATCTATCCTATCCTATCCTATCCTCTATCCTTTCCTATCCTCTATCCTATCCTATCCTCTATCCTATCCTATCCTCTATCCTATCCTATCCTCTATCCTATCCTATCCTCAATCCTATCGAATCGTCTATCCTATCCTATCCTCTATGCTAACCTGTCCTCTACCCTATCCTATCCTCTATTCTATCCTATCCTCTATCCTATCATATCCTCTATCCTATCCTATCCTCTATCCTATCCTGTCCTCTATCCTATCATATCCTCTATCCTATCCTATCCTGTATCCTATCCTATCCTCTATTCTATCCAATCCCCTATCGTATCCTCTATCCTATCCTATCCTCTATCCTATCCTATCCTCTATCATATCCTATCCTCTATCCTATCCTATCGTCTATCCTATTCTATCCTCTATCCTATCCAAACCTATATCCTATTCTCTATCCTATCCTATCCTCTATCCTATCCTATCCTCTATCGTATCCTATCCTCTATCCTATCCAATCCCATATCGTATCCTATCCTCTATCCTATCATATCCTCTATCCTATCCTATCCTGTATCCTATCCTATCCTCTATTCTATCCAATTCCCTATCCTATCCTCTATCCTATCCTATCCTCTATCCTATCCTATCCTATATCCTATCCTATCCTCTATCCTATCCAATCCCCTATCCTCTCCTCTATCCTATCCAATCCCCTATCCTCTCCTCTATCCTATCCTATACTCTATCCTATTCTATACTCTATCCTATCCTTTCCGCTATCCTTATCCTATCCTCTATCCTATCCTATCCTCTGTCGTATCCTATCCTCTATCCTATCCACTCCTATATCGTATCCTCTAGCCTATCCTATCCTCTATCCTATCCTATCCTCTATCCTATCCTATCCTCTATCCTATCCTATCCTCTATCCTATCCTATCCTCTATCCTATCCTATCCTCTATCCTATCCTATCCTCTATCGTATCCTATCCTCTATCCTATCCAATCCCATATCGTATCCTATATCCTATTCTATCCTCTATCCTATCCAATCCTATATCCTATTCTCTATCCTATCCTATCCTCTATCCTATCCTATCCTCTATCGTATCCTATCCTCTATCCTATCCAATCCCATATCGTATCCTCTATCCTATCATATCCTCTATCCTATCCTATCCTCTATGCTATCCTATCCTCTATTCTATCCTATCCTCTATCGTATCCTATCCTCTATCCTATCCAATGCTATATCGCATCCTCTATCCTATCCTATCCTCTATCCTATCCAGTCCTCTATCATATCCTCTATCATATCCTATCCTCTTTACTATAATATCATCTATCCTATCCTATCCTATCCTCTATCCTTTCCTATCCTCTATCCTATCCTATCCTCTATCCTATCCTATCCTCTATCCTATCCTATCCTCTATCCTATCCTATCCTCAATCCTATCGAATCGTCTATCCTATCCTATCCTCTATGCTAACCTGTCCTCTACCCTATCCTATCCTCTATTCTATCCTATCCTCTATCCTATCATATCCTCTATCCTATCCTATCCTCTATCCTATCCTGTCCTCTATCCTATCATATCCTCTATCCTATCCTATCCTGTATCCTATCCTATCCTCTATTCTATCCAATCCCCTATCGTATCCTCTATCCTATCCTATCCTCTATCCTATCCTATCCTCTATCATATCCTATCCTCTATCCTATCCTATCGTCTATCCTATTCTATCCTCTATCCTATCCAAACCTATATCCTATTCTCTATCCTATCCTATCCTCTATCCTATCCTATCCTCTATCGTATCCTATCCTCTATCCTATCCAATCCCATATCGTATCCTATCCTCTATCCTATCATATCCTCTATCCTATCCTATCCTGTATCCTATCCTATCCTCTATTCTATCCAATTCCCTATCCTATCCTCTATCCTATCCTATCCTCTATCCTATCCTATCCTATATCCTATCCTATCCTCTATCCTATCCAATCCCCTATCCTCTCCTCTATCCTATCCAATCCCCTATCCTCTCCTCTATCCTATCCTATACTCTATCCTATTCTATACTCTATCCTATCCTTTCCGCTATCCTTATCCTATCCTCTATCCTATCCTATCCTCTGTCGTATCCTATCCTCTATCCTATCCACTCCTATATCGTATCCTCTAGCCTATCCTATCCTCTATCCTATCCTATCCTCTATCCTATCCTATCCTCTATCCTATCCTATCCTCTATCCTATCCTATCCTCTATCCTATCCTATCCTCTATCGTATCCTATCCTCTATCCTATCCAATCCCATATCGTATCCTATATCCTATTCTATCCTCTATCCTATCCAATCCTATATCCTATTCTCTATCCTATCCTATCCTCTATCCTATCCTATCCTCTATCGTATCCTATCCTCTATCCTATCCAATCCCATATCGTATCCTCTATCCTATCATATCCTCTATCCTATCCTATCCTCTATGCTATCCTATCCTCTATTCTATCCTATCCTCTATCGTATCCTATCCTCTATCCTATCCAATGCTATATCGCATCCTCTATCCTATCCTATCCTCTATCCTATCCTATCCTCTATCCTATCCAGTCCTCTATCATATCCTCTATCATATCCTATCCTCTTTACTATAATATCATCTATCCTATCCTATCCTATCCTCTATCCTTTCCTATCCTCTATCCTATCCTATCCTCTATCCTATCCTATCCTCTATCCTATCCTATCCTCTATCCTATCCTATCATATCCTCTATCCTATCCTATCCTCTATCCTATCCTATCCTCTATACTATTGTATCTTCTACCCTACCCTATTCTCTATCCTATCCTATCCAATCCCCTATCCTATCCTGTATCCTATCCTATCCTCTATTCTATCCAATTCCCTATCCTATCCTCTATCCTATCCTATCCTCTATCCTATCCTATCCTATATCCTATCCTATCCTCTATCCTATCCAATCCCCTATCCTCTCCTCTATCCTATCCTATACTCTATCCTATTCTATACTCTATCCTATCCTTTCCGCTATCCTATCCTATCCTCTATCCTATCCTATCCTCTATCGTATCCTATCCTTTATCCTATCTACTCCTATATCGTATCCTCTAGCCTATCCTATCCTCTATCCTATCCTATCCTCTATCCTATCCTATCCTCTATCCCATCCTATCCTCTATCCTATCCTCTATCCTATCCTATCCTCTATCCTATCCTATCCTCTATCCTATCCTATCCTCTATCCTATCCTATCCTCTATCCTATCCAGTCCCCTATCCTATCCTCTATCATATCCTATCCTCTTTACTATAATATCATCTATCCTATCCTATCCGATCCTCTATCCTATCCTATCCTCTATCCTATCCTATTCTCTATCCTATCCTATCCTCTATCCTATCCTATCCTCTGTCCTATCATATCCTCTATCCTATCCTATCCTGTATCCTATCCTATCCTCTATTCTATCCAATCCCCTATCCTATCCTCTATCCTATTCTATCCTCTATCCAATCCAATCCTATATCCTATTCACTATCCAATCCTATCCTATCCTCTATCCTATCCTACCCTCTATCCTATCCTATCCTATATCATATCCTATCCTCTATCCTATCCTATCCTATATCATATCCTATCCTCTATCCTATCCAATCCCCTATCCTATCCTATCCTCTATCCTATCCAGTCCCCTATCCTATCCTCTATCATATCCTATCCTCTTTACTATAATATCAACTATCCTATCCTCTATCCTATCCTATCCTCTATCCTATCCTATCCTATCCTCTATCCTATCCTATCCTCTATCCCATCCTGTCCTCTATCCTATCCTATCCTCTATCCTATCATATCCTCTATCCTATCCTATCCTGTATCCTATCCTATCCTCTATTCTATCCAATCCCCTATCCTATCCTCTATCCTATTCTATCCTCTATCCAATCAAATCCTATATCCTATTCACTATCCAATCCTATCCTATCCTCTATCCTATCCTACCCTCTATCCTATCCTATCCTCTATCCTATCCTATCCTCTATCCTATCCTATCCTCTATCCTATCATATCCTCTATCCTATCCTATCCTGTACCCTATCCTATCCTCTATTCTATCCAATCCCCTATCCTATCCTCTATCCTATCCTATCCTCTATCCAATCCTATCCTCTATCCTATCCTATCATATCCTCTATCCTATCCTATCCTCTATCCTATCCTATGCTCTATCCTATCCTATCCTCTATCCTATCCTATCCTCTATCCTATTCTATACTCTATCCTATCTTTCCGCTATCCTATCCTATCCTCTATCCTATCCTATCCTCTATCCTATCCTATCCTCTATCCTATCATATCCTCTATCCTATCCTATCCTGTATCCTATCCTATCCTCTATTCTATCCAATCCCCTATCCTATCCTATCCTCTATCCTATCCTATCCTCTATCCTATCCTATCCTCTATCCTATCCTATCCTCTATCCTATCCTATCCTATCCTCTATCCTATCCTATCCTCTATCCTATCCTATCCTCTATCCTATCATATCCTCTATCCTATCCTATCCTGTACCCTATCCTATCCTCTATTCTATCCAATCCCCTATCCTATCCTCTATCCTATCCTATCCTCTATCCAATCCTATCCTCTATCCTATCCTATCATATCCTCTATCCTATCCTATCCTCTATCCTATCCTATACTCTATCCTATCCTATCCTCTATCCTATCCTATCCTCTATCCTATTCTATACTCTATCCTATCTTTCCGCTATCCTATCCTATCCTCTATCCTATCCTATCCTCTATCCTATCCTATCCTCTATCCTATCCACTCCTATATCGTATCCTCTAGCCTATCCTATCCTCTATCCTATCCTATCCTCTATCCTATCCTATCCTCTATCCTATCCTATCCTCTATCCTATCCTATCCTCTATCCTATCCTCTATCCTATCCTATCCTCTATCCTATCCTATCCTCTATCCTATCCTATCCTCTATCCTATCCAGTCCCCTATCCTATCCTCTATCATATCCTATCCTCTTTACTATAATATCATCTATCCTATCCTATCCGATCCTCTATCCTATCCTACCCTCTATCCTATCCTATTCTCTATCCTATCCTATCCTCTATCCTATCCTATCCTCTATCCTATCATATCCTCTATCCTATCCTATCCTGTATCCTATCCTATCCTCTATTCTATCCAATCCCCTATCCTATCCTCTATCCTATCCTATCCTCTATCCTATCCTATCCTCTATCATATCCTATCCTCTATCCTATCTTATCCTCTATCCTATTCTATCCTCTATCCAATCCAATCCTATATCCTATTCACTATCCAATCCTATCCTATCCTCTATCGTATCCTATCCTCTATCCTATCCAATCCTCTATCCTATCCTCTATCTTATCCTATCTTCTATATTATAATATTCTCTATCCTATCCTATCCTCTATCCTATCCAATCCTGTATCCTATCCTCTATCCTATCCTATCCTCTATCCTATCCTATCCTCTACCCTATCTTATCCTCTATCCTATCCTGTACTCTATTCTATCATATCCTCTATCTTATCCTATCCACTATCCTATCCTATCCTCTATCCTATCCAATCCTCTATCGTATCCTCTATCCTATCCTACCCTCTATCCTATCCTACCCTCTATCCTATCGTATCCTCTATCCTATCCTATCCTAAATCCTATCCTATCCTCAATCCTATCCTATCCTGAACCCTATCCTATCCTCAACGCTATCGTATCCCGTATTCTATCCTATCCTCTATCCTATCCTATCCTCTATGCTATCCAATCCGCAATTCTTTCCTCTATCCTATCCTATCGTCTATCCTATCCTATCCTCCATAATATCGTATCCTCTATCCTATCCTATCCTCTATCCTGTCCTACCCTTTATCCTATCGTATCCTCTATCCTATCCTAGCCTCAATTCTATCGTATCCTCTATCCTATCCTATCCTCAATCCTATCCTATCCTATCCTCTATCCAATCCTATCCCCAATCCTATAAAATACTCTATCCTATCCTATCCTCTATCATATAATATCCTCTATCGTATACTATATACTACACTATCTTATCCTTTATCCTATAATATCCTCTATCCTATCCTATCCTCTATCCTATTGTATCCTCTATCCTATCCTATCCTCTATCCTATCCTATCCTGAACCCTATCCTATCCTCAATCCTATCGTATCTCGTATTCTATCCTATCCTCTATCCTATCCTATCCTCTATGCTATCCTATCCCCAATTCGATCATATCCTCAAATCTATCCTATCCTCTATCCTATCCTATCATTTATGCAATCCTATCCTATACTCTATACCATCCTATCATCTATGCTATCCTATCCTGAAACTTATCCTATCCTCTCTCCTATCGTATCCTCTATCCTATCCTATCCTCTATCCTATCCTATCCTCTATCCTATCCTCTTCTCAATCCTAACCAATTCTCCATCCTATTCTATCCTCTATCCTATCCTATCCTCAATCCAATCCTATACTCTATCCTATCCGATCATCTATCGTATCCTATCCTCAATCCTATCCAATCCTCTATCCTATCCTCTATCCAATCCTATACTCAATCCTATCCTATCCTCAATCCTATCCTATCCTCTATCCTATCCTCTTCTCTATCCTATCCTATCCTCTATCCTATCCTATCCTCAATCCTATCCTATCCTCTATGCTATCCTATCCCCAATTCGATCATATCCTCAAATCTATCCTATCCTCTATCCTATCCTATCCTGAATCCTATCCTCTCCTCATTCCTATACTATTGTATCCTCTATCCTATCCTATCCTCTATCCTATCCTATCCTCAATCCTATCCTATCCTCTATCCTATCCTATCCTCTATGCTATCCTATACTCAATCCTATCCTATCCTATCCTCCATCCTGTCCGATCCTCCATCTTATCCAATCCCCTATCCTATCCTTCTCTACCCTATCCTATCCTCTATCCTATCCTATCCTCTATCCTATCCTATCCTCTATCCTATCTTATCCTCAATCCTATCCTATCATCTATCATATCCTATCCTCTATCCTATCCTATCGTCTATCCTATCCTATCCTCCATAATATCGTATCCTCTATCCTATCCTATCCTCTATCCTATCCTACCCTCTATCCTATCCTATCCTATATCATATCCTATCCTCTATCCTATCCAATCCCCTATCCTCTCCTCTATCCTATCCTATACTCTATCATATCCTAACCTCTATCCTATCTTATCCTCTAACCTATTCTATACTCTATCCTATCCTTTCCGCTACCCTATCCTATATCCTGTCCTATCCTCTATCGTATCCTATCCTCTATCCTATCCACTCCTATATCGTATCCTCTAGCCTATCCTATCCTCTATCCTATCCTATCCTCTATCCTATCCATTCCTCTATCGTATCCTATCCTCTATCCTATCCTATCCTATCCTCTATCCTATCCTATCCTCTATCCTATCCTATCCTCTATCCTATCCAGTCCCCTATCCTATCCTCAATCATATCCTATCCTCTTTACTATAATATCAACTATCCTATCCTCTATCCTATCCTAACCTATCCTCTATCCTATCCTATCCTCTGTCCCATCCTATACTCTATCCTATCCTATCCTCTATCCTATCATATCCTCTATCCTATCCTATCCTGTATCCTATCCTATCCTCTATTCTATCCTATCCTCTATCGTATCCTATCCTCTATCCTATCCAATGCTATATCGCATCCTCTATCCTATCCTATCCTCTATCCTATCCTATCCTCTACCCTATCCAGTCCTCTATCATATCCTCTATCATATCCTATCCTCTTTACTATAATATCATCTATCCTATCCTATCCTATCCTCTATCCTTTCCTATCCTCTATCCTATCCTATCCTCTATCCTATCCTATCCTCTATCCTATCCTATCCTCTATCCTATCCTATCCTCTATCCTATCCTATCCTCTATCCAATCCTATCCTCTATCCTATCCTATCATATCCTCTATCCTATCCTATCCTCTATCCTATCCTATCCTCTATCCTATCCAGTCCCCTATCCTATCCTCTATCATATCCTATCCTCTTTACTATAATATCATCTACCCTATCCTATCCTATCCTCTATCCTATCCTATCCTCTATCCTATCCTATCCTCTATCCTACCCTATCCTCTATCCTATCCTATCCTCTATCCTATCCTATCCTCTATCCTATCCTATCCTCTATCCAATCCTATCCTCTATCCTATCCTATCATATCCTCTATCCTATCCTATCCTCTATCCTATCCTATGCTCTATCCTATCCTATCCTCTATCGTATCCTATCCTCTATCCTATCCAATCCTATATCGTATCCTCTATCCTATCCTATCCTCTATCCTATCCAGTCCCCTATCCTATCCTCTATCATATCCTATCCTCTTTACTATGATATCATCTATCCTATCCTATCCTATCCTCTATCCTATCCTATGCTCTATCCTATCCTATCCTCTATCCTATCCCATCCTCTATCCTATCCTATCCTCTACCCAATCCTATCCTCTATCCTATCCTATCATATCCTCTATCCTATCCTATCCTCTATCCTATCCTATCCTCTATACTATTGTATCTTCTACCCTACCCTATTCTCTATCCTATCCTATCCAATCCCCTATCCTATCCTCTATCCTATCCTATCCTCAATCCTATCGAATCCTCTATCCTATCCTATCCTCTATCCTATCCAATCCCCTATCCTCTCCTCTATCCTATCCTATACTCTATCCTATCCTATCCTCTATCGTATCCTATCCTCTATCCTATCCAATCCCATATCGTATCCTATCCTCTATCCTATCATATCCTCTATCCTATCCTATCCTGTATCCTATCCTATCCTCTATTCTATCCAATTCCCTATCCTATCCTCTATCCTATCCTATCCTCTATCCTATCCTATCCTATATCCTATCCTATCCTCTATCCTATCCAATCCCCTATCCTCTCCTCTATCCTATCCTATACTCTATCCTATTCTATACTCTATCCTATCCTTTCCGCTATCCTATCCTATCCTCTATCCTATCCTATCCTCTGTCGTATCCTATCCTGTATCCTATCCACTCCTATATCGTATCCTCTAGCCTATCCTATCCTCTATCCTATCCTATCCTCTATCCTATCCTATCCTCTATCCTATCCTATCCTCTATCCTATCCTATCCTCTATCCTATCCTATCCTCTATCCTATCCTATCCTCTATCCTATCCTATCCTCTATCCTATCCTATCCTCTATCCTATCCTATCCTCTATCCTATCCTATCCTCTATCCTATCCTATCCTCTATCCTATCCTATCCTCTATCCTATCTTATCCTCTATCCTATCCTATGCTCTATCCTATCCTATCCTCTATCCTATCCAGTCCCGTATCCTATCCTCTATCATATCCTATCCTCTTTACTATAATATCATCTATCCTATCCTATCGTATCCTCTATCCTATCCTATCCTCTATCCTATTCTATCCTCTATCCTATCCAATCCTATATCCTATTCTCTATACTATCCTATACTCTATCATATCCTAACCTCTATCCTATCTTATCCTCTATCCTATTCTATACTCTATCCTATCCTTTCCGCTACCCTATCCTATCCTCTATCCTATCCTATCCTCTATCGTATCCTATCCTCTATCCTATCCACTCCTATATCGTATCCTCTAGCCTATCCTATCCTCTATCCTATCCTATCCTCTATCCTATCCTATCCTCTATCCTATCCTATCCTCTATCCTATCCTATCCTCTATCCTATCCTATCCTCTATCCTATCCTATCCTCTATCCTATCCTATCCTCTATCCTATCCTATCCTCTATCCTATCCTATCCTCTATCCTATCCAATCCCATATCGTATCCTCTATCCTATCATATCCTCTATCCTATCCTATCCTCTATCCTATCCTATCCTCTATCCTATCCTATCCTCTATCCAATCCTATCCTCTATCCTATCCTATCATATCCTCTATCCTATCCTATCCTCTATCCTATCCTATGCTCTATCCTATCCTATCCTCTATCCTATCCTATCCTCTATCCTATCCTATCCTCTATCCTATCCTATCCTCTATCCTATCCTATCCTCTATCCAATATTATCCTCTATCCTATACTATCATATCCTCTATCCTATCCTATCCTCTATCCTATCCTATGCTCTATCCTACCCTATCCTCTATCCTATCCTATCCTCTATCCTATCTACTCCTATATCGTATCCTCTAGCCTATCCTATCCTCTATCCTATCCTATCCTCTATCCTATCCTATCCTCTATCCTATCCTATCCTCTATCCTATCCTATCCTCTATCCTATCCTATCCTCTATCCTATCCTCTATCCTATCCTATCCTCTATCCTATCCTATCCTCTATCCTATCCTATCCTCTATCCTATCCTATCCTCTATCCTATCCTATCCTCTATCCTATCCAGTCCCCTATCCTATCCTCTTTACTATAATATCATCTATCCTATCCTATCCGATCCTCTATCCTATCCTATCCTCTATCCTGTCCTTTCCGCTACCCTATCCTATCCTCTATCCTATCCTATCCTCTATCGTATCCTATCCTCTATCCTATCCACTCCTATATCGTATCCTCTATCCTATCCTATCCTCTATCCTATCCTATCCTCTATCCTATCCTATCCTCTATCCTATCCTATCCTCTATCCTATCCTATCCTCTATCCTATCCTATCCTCTATCCTATCCTATCCTCTATCCCATCCTATCCTCTATCCTATCCTATCCTCTATCCTATCCTCTCCTCTATCCTATCCTATCCTCTATCCTATCCTATCCTCTATCCTATCCTATCCTCTATCCTATCCTATCCTCTATCCTATCCTATCCTCTATCCTATCCAATCCCATATCGTATCCTCTATCCTATCATATCCTCTATCCTATCCTATCCTCTATCCTATCCTATCCTCTATCCTATCCTATCCTCTATCCAATCCTATCCTCTATCGTATCCTATCATATCCTCTATCCTATCCTATCCTCTATCCTATCCTATGCTCTATCCTATCCTATCCTCTATCCTATCCTATCCTCTATCCTATCCTATCCTCTATCCTATCCTATCCTCTATCCTATCCTATCCTCTATCCAATCCTATCCTCTATCCTATCCTATCATATCCTCTATCCTATCCTATCCTCTATCCTATCCTATGCTCTATCCTATCCTATCCTCTATCCTATCCTATCCTCTATCCTATTCTATACTCTACCCTATCCTTTCCGCTATCCTATCCTATCCTCTATCCTATCCTATCCTCTATCGTATCCTATCCTCTATCCTATCTACTCCTATATCGTATCCTCTAGCCTATCCTATCCTCTATCCTATCCTATCCTCTATCCTATCCTATCCTCTATCCTATCCTATCCTCTATCCTATCCTATCCTCTATCCTATCCTATCCTCTATCCTATCCTATCCTCTATCCTATCCTCTATCCTATCCTATCCTCTATCCTATCCTATCCTCTATCCTATCCTATCCTCTATCCTATCCTATCCTCTATCCTATCCTATCCTCTATCCTATCCAGTCCCCTATCCTATCCTCTATCATATCCTATCCTCTTTACTATAATATCATCTATCCTATCCTATCCGATCCTCTACCCTATCCTATCCTCTATTCTATCCTATTCTCTATCCTATCCTATCCTCTATCCTATCCTATCCTCTATCCTATCATATCCTCTATCCTATCCTATCCTGTATCCTATCCTATCCTGTATCCTATCCTATCCTCTATTCTATCCAATCCCCTATCGTATTCTCTATCCTATCCTATCCTCTATCCTATCCTATCCTCTATCATATCCTATCCTCTATCCTATCCTATCGTCTATCCTATTCTATCCTCTATCCTATCCAAACCTATATCCTATTCTCTATCCTATCCTATCCTCTATCCTATCCTATCCTCTATCGTATCCTATCCTCTATCCTATCCAATCCCATATCGTATCCTATCCTCTATCCTATCATATCCTCTATCCTATCCTATCCTGTATCCTATCCTATCCTCTATTCTATCCAATTCCCTATCCTATCCTCTATCCTATCCTATCCTCTATCCTATCCTATCCTATATCCTATCCTATCCTCTATCCTATCCAATCCCCTATCCTCTCCTCTATCCTATCCTATACTCTATCCTATTCTATACTCTATCCTATCCTTTCCGCTATCCTATCCTATCCTCTATCCTATCCTATCCTCTGTCGTATCCTATCCTCTATCCTATCCACTCCTATATCGTATCCTCTAGCCTATCCTATCCTCTATCCTATCCTATCCTCTATCCTATCCTATCCTCTATCCTATCCAATGCTATATCGCATCCTCTATCCTATCCTATCCTCTATCCTATCCTATCCTCTATCCTATCCAGTCCTCTATCATATCCTCTATCATATCCTATCCTCTTTACTATAATATCATCTATCCTATCCTATCCTATCCTCTATCCTTTCCTATCCTCTATCCTATCCTATCCTCTATCCTATCCTATCCTCTATCCTATCCTATCCACTATCCTATCCTATCCTCTATCCTATCCTATCCTCTATCCAATCCTATCCTCTATCCTATCCTATCATATCCTCTATCCTATCCTATCCTCTATCCTATCCTATCCTCTATCCTATCCAGTCCCCTATCCTATCCTCTATCATATCCTATCCTCTTTACTATAATATCATCTACCCTATCCTATCCTATCCTCTATCCTATCCTATCCTCTATCCTATCCTATCCTCTATCCTACCCTATCCTCTATCCTATCCTATCCTCTATCCTATCCTATCCTCTATCCTATCCTATCCTCTATCCAATCCTATCCTCTATCCTATCCTATCATATCCTCTATCCTATCCTATCCTCTATCCTATCCTATGCTCTATCCTATCCTATCCTCTATCGTATCCTATCCTCTATCCTATCCAATCCTATATCGTATCCTCTATCCTATCCTATCCTCTATCCTATCCAGTCCCCTATCCTATCCTCTATCATATCCTATCCTCTTTACTATGATATCATCTATCCTATCCTATCCTATCCTCTATCCTATCCTATGCTCTATCCTATCCTATCCTCTATCCTATCCCATCCTCTATCCTATCCTATCCTCTACCCAATCCTATCCTCTATCCTATCCTATCATATCCTCTATCCTATCCTATCCTCTATCCTATCCTATCCTCTATACTATTGTATCTTCTACCCTACCCTATTCTCTATCCTATCCTATCCAATCCCCTATCCTATCCTCTATCCTATCCTATCCTCAATCCTATCGAATCCTCTATCCTATCCTATCCTCTATGCTAACCTGTCCTCTACCCTATCCTATCCTCTATTCTATCCTATCCTCTATCCTATCATATCCTCTATCCTATCCTATCCTCTATCCTATCCTGTCCTCTATCCTATCATATCCTCTATCCTATCCTATCCTGTATCCTATCCTATCCTCTATTCTATCCAATCCCCTATCGTATCCTCTATCCTATCCTATCCTCTATCCTATCCTATCCTCTATCATATCCTATCCTCTATCCTATCCTATCGTCTATCCTATTCTATCCTCTATCCTATCCAAACCTATATCCTATTCTCTATCCTATCCTATCCTCTATCCTATCCTATCCTCTATCGTATCCTATCCTCTATCCTATCCAATCCCATATCGTATCCTATCCTCTATCCTATCATATCCTCTATCCTATCCTATCCTGTATCCTATCCTATCCTCTATTCTATCCAATTCCCTATCCTATCCTCTATCCTATCCTATCCTCTATCCTATCCTATCCTATATCCTATCCTATCCTCTATCCTATCCAATCCCCTATCCTCTCCTCTATCCTATCCTATACTCTATCCTATTCTATACTCTATCCTATCCTTTCCGCTATCCTATCCTATCCTCTATCCTATCCTATCCTCTGTCGTATCCTATCCTCTATCCTATCCACTCCTATATCGTATCCTCTAGCCTATCCTATCCTCTATCCTATCCTATCCTCTATCCTATCCTATCCTCTATCCTATCCTATCCTCTATCCTATCCTATCCTCTATCCTATCCTATCCTCTATCCTATCCTATCCTCTATCCTATCCTATCCTCTATCCTATCCTATCCTCTATCCTATCCTATCCTCTATCCTATCCTATCCTCTATCCTATCCTATCCTCTATCCTATCCTATCCTCTATCCTATCCTATCCTCTATCCTATCCTATCCTCTATCCTATCCAGTCCCGTATCCTATCCTCTATCATATCCTATCCTCTTTACTATAATATCATCTATCCTATCCTATCGTATCCTCTATCCTATCCTATCCTCTATCCTATTCTATCCTCTATCCTATCCAATCCTATATCCTATTCTCTATACTATCCTATACTCTATCATATCCTAACCTCTATCCTATCTTATCCTCTATCCTATTCTATACTCTATCCTATCCTTTCCGCTACCCTATCCTATCCTCTATCCTATCCTATCCTCTATCGTATCCTATCCTCTATCCTATCCACTCCTATATCGTATCCTCTAGCCTATCCTATCCTCTATCCTATCCTATCCTCTATCCTATCCTATCCTCTATCCTATCCTATCCTCTATCCTATCCTATCCTCTATCCTATCCTATCCTCTATCCTATCCTATCCTCTATCCTATCCTATCCTCTATCCTATCCTATCCTCTATCCTATCCTATCCTCTATCCTATCCTATCCTCTATCCTATCCTATCCTCTATCCTATCCTATCCTCTATCCTATCCTATCCTCTATCCTATCCTATCCTCTATCCTATCCTATCCTCTATCCTATCCTATCCTCTATCCTATCCAATCCCATATCGTATCCTCTATCCTATCATATCCTCTATCCTATCCTATCCACTATCCTATCCTATCCTCTATCCTATCCTATCCTCTATCCAATCCTATCCTCTATCCTATCCTATCATATCCTCTATCCTATCCTATCCTCTATCCTATCCTATGCTCTATCCTATCCTATCCTCTATACTATCCTATCCTCTATCCTATCCTATCCTCTATCCTATCCTATCCTCTATCCTATCCTATCCTCTATCCAATCCTATCCTCTATCCTATCCTATCATATCCTCTATCCTATCCTATCCTCTATCCTATCCTATGCTGTATCCTATCCTATCCTCTATCCTATCCTATCCTCTATCCTATTCTATACTCTATCCTATCCTTTCCGCTATCCTATCCTATCCTCTATCCTATCCTATCCTCTATCGTATCCTATCCTCTATCCTATCTACTCCTATATCGTATCCTCTAGCCTATCCTATCCTCTATCCTATCCTATCCTCTATACTATCCTATCCTCTATCCTATCCTATCCTCTATCCTATCCTATCCTCTATCCTATCCTATCCTCTATCCAATCCTATACTCTATCCTATTCTATACTCTATCCTATCCTTTCCGCTATCCTATCCTATCCTCTATCCTATCCTATCCTCTGTCGTATCCTATCCTCTATCCTATCCACTCCTATATCGTATCCTCTAGCCTATCCTATCCTCTATCCTATCCTATCCTCTATCCTATCCTATCCTCTATCCTATCCTATGCTCTATCCTATCATATCCTCTATCCTATCCTATCCTCTATCCTATCCTATCCTCTATCCTATCCTATCCTCTATCCTATCCAGTCCCGTATCCTATCCTCTATCATATCCTATCCTCTTTACTATAATATCATCTATCCTATCCTATCGTATCCTCTATCCTATCCTATCCTCTATCCTATTCTATCCTCTATCCTATCCAATCCTATATCCTATTCTCTATACTATCCTATACTCTATCATATCCTAACCTCTATCCTATCTTATCCTCTATCCTATTCTATACTCTATCCTATTATTTCCGCTACCCTATCCTATCCTCTATCCTATCCTATCCTCTATCGTATCCTATCCTCTATCCTATCCACTCCTATATCGTATCCTCTAGCCTATCCTATCCTCTATCCTATCCTATCCTCTATCCTATCCTATCCTCTATAATATCCTATCCTCTATCCTATCCTATCCTCTATCCTATCCTATCCTCTATCCTATCCTATCCTCTATCCTATCCAATCCCATATCGTATCCTCTATCCTATCATATCCTCTATCCTATCCTATCCTCTATCCTATCCTATCCTCTATCCTATCCTATCCTCTATCCAATCCTATCCTCTATCCTATCCTATCATATCCTCTATCCTATCCTATCCTCTATCCTATCCTATGCTCTATCCTATCCTATCCTCTATCCTATCCTATCCTCTATCCTATCCTATCCTCTATCCTATCCTATCCTCTATCCTATCCTATCCTCTATCCTATCCTATCCTCTATCCAATATTATCCTCTATCCTATACTATCATATCCTCTATCCTATCCTATCCTCTATCCTATCCTATGCTCTATCCTACCCTATCCTCTATCCTATCCTATCCTCTATCCTATTCTATACTCTATCCTATCCTTTCCGCTATCCTATCCTATCCTCTATCCTATCCTATCCTCTATCGTATCCTATCCTCTATCCTATCTACTCCTATATCGTATCCTCTAGCCTATCCTATCCTCTATCCTATCCTATCCTCTATCCTATCCTATCCTCTATCCTATCCTATCCTCTATCCTATCCTCTATCCTATCCTATCCTCTATCCTATCCTATCCTCTATCCTATCCTATCCTCTATCCTATCCTATCCTCTATCCTATCCTATCCTCTATCCTATCCAGTCCCCTATCCTATCCTCTATCATATCCTATCCTCTTTACTATAATATCATCTATCCTATCCTATCCGATCCTCTATCCTATCCTATCCTCTATCCTATCCTTTCCGCTACCCTATCCTATCCTCTATCCTATCCTATCCTCTATCGTATCCTATCCTCTATCCTATCCACTCCTATATCGTATCCTCTAGCCTATCCTATCCTCTATCCTATCCTATCCTCTATCCTATCCTATCCTCTATCCTATCCTATCCTCTATCCTATCCTATCCTCTATCCTATCCTATCCTCTATCCTATCCTATCCTCTATCCTATCCTATCCTCTATCCTATCCTATCCTCTATCCTATCCTATCCTCTATCCTATCCTATCCTCTATCCTATCCTATCCTCTATCCTATCCAATCCCATATCGTATCCTCTATCCTATCATATCCTCTATCCTATCCTATCCTCTATCCTATCCTATCCTCTATCCTATCCTATCCTCTATCCAATCCTATCCTCTATCGTATCCTATCATATCCTCTATCCTATCCTATCCTCTATCCTATCCTATGCTCTATCCTATCCTATCCTCTATCCTATCCTATCCTCTATCCTATCCTATCCTCTATCCTATCCTATCCTCTATCCTATCCTATCCTCTATCCAATCCTATCCTCTATCCTATCCTATCATATCCTCTATCCTATCCTATCCTCTATCCTATCCTATGCTCTATCCTATCCTATCCTCTATCCTATCCTATCCTCTATCCTATTCTATACTCTATCCTATCCTTTCCGCTATCCTATCCTATCCTCTATCCTATCCTATCCTCTATCGTATCCTATCCTCTATCCTATCTACTCCTATATCGTATCCTCTAGCCTATCCTATCCTCTATCCTATCCTATCCTCTATCCTATCCTATCCTCTATCCTATCCTATCCTCTATCCTATCCTATCCTCTATCCTATCCTATCCTCTATCCTATCCTCTATCCTATCCTATCCTCTATCCTATCCTATCCTCTATCCTATCCTATCCTCTATCCTATCCTCTATCCTATCCTATCCTCTATCCTATCCTATCCTCTATCCTATCCTATCCTCTATCCTATCCTATCCTCTATCCTATCCTATCCTCTATCCTATCCAGTCCCCTATCCTATCCTCTATCATATCCTATCCTCTTTACTATAATATCATCTATCCTATCCTATCCGATCCTCTACCCTATCCTATCCTCTATTCTATCCTATTCTCTATCCTATCCTATCCTCTATCCTATCCTATCCTCTATCCTATCATATCCTCTATCCTATCCTATCCTGTATCCTATCCTATCCTGTATCCTATCCTATCCTCTATTCTATCCAATCCCCTATCGTATTCTCTATCCTATCCTATCCTATATCCTATCCTATCCTCTATCATAACCTATCCTCTATCCTATCCTATCGTCTATCCTATTCTATCCTCTATCCTATCCAAACCTATATCCTATTCTCTATCCTATCCTATCCTCTATCCTATCCTATCCTCTATCCTATCCTATCCTCTATCCTATCCTATCCTCTATCCTATCCTATCCTCTATCCTATCCTATCCTCTATCCTATCCTATCCTCTATCCTATCCAATCCCATATCGTATCCTCTATCCTATCATATCCTCTATCCTATCCTATCCTCTATCCTATCCTATCCTCTATCCTATCCTATCCTCTATCCAATCCTATCCTCTATCGTATCCTATCATATCCTCTATCCTATCCTATCCTCTATCCTATCCTATGCTCTATCCTATCCTATCCTCTATCCTATCCTATCCTCTATCCTATCCTATCCTCTATCCTATCCTATCCTCTATCCTATCCTATCCTCTATCCAATCCTATCCTCTATCCTATCCTATCATATCCTCTATCCTATCCTATCCTCTATCCTATCCTATGCTCTATCCTATCCTATCCTCTATCCTATCCTATCCTCTATCCTATTCTATACTCTATCCTATCCTTTCCGCTATCCTATCCTATCCTCTATCCTATCCTATCCTCTATCGTATCCTATCCTCTATCCTATCTACTCCTATATCGTATCCTCTAGCCTATCCTATCCTCTATCCTATCCTATCCTCTATCCTATCCTATCCTCTATCCTATCCTATCCTCTATCCTATCCTATCCTCTATCCTATCCTATCCTCTATCCTATCCTCTATCCTATCCTATCCTCTATCCTATCCTATCCTCTATCCTATCCTATCCTCTATCCTATCCTATCCTCTATCCTATCCTATCCTCTATCCTATCCAGTCCCCTATCCTATCCTCTATCATATCCTATCCTCTTTACTATAATATCATCTATCCTATCCTATCCGATCCTCTACCCTATCCTATCCTCTATTCTATCCTATTCTCTATCCTATCCTATCCTCTATCCTATCCTATCCTCTATCCTATCATATCCTCTATCCTATCCTATCCTGTATCCTATCCTATCCTGTATCCTATCCTATCCTCTATTCTATCCAATCCCCTATCGTATTCTCTATCCTATCCTATCCTCTATCCTATCCTATCCTCTATCATATCCTATCCTCTATCCTATCCTATCGTCTATCCTATTCTATCCTATATCCTATCCAAACCTATATCCTATTCTCTATCCTATCCTATCCTCTATCCTATCCTATCCTCTATCGTATCCTATCCTCTATCCTATCCAATCCCATATCGTATCCTATCCTCTATCCTATCATATCCTCTATCCTATCCTATCCTGTATCCTATCCTATCCTCTATTCTATCCAATTCCCTATCCTATCCTCTATCCTATCCTATCCTCTATCCTATCCTATCCTATATCCTATCCTATCCTCTATCCTATCCAATCCCCTATCCTCTCCTCTATCCTATCCTATACTCTATCCTATTCTATACTCTATCCTATCCTTTCCGCTATCCTATCCTATCCTCTATCCTATCCTATCCTCTGTCGTATCCTATCCTCTATCCTATCCACTCCTATATCGTATCCTCTAGCCTATCCTATCCTCTATCCTATCCTATCCTCTATCCTATCCTATCCTCTATCCTATCCTATCCTCTATCCTATCCTATCCTCTATCCTATCCTATCCTCTATCCTATCCTATCCTCTATCCTATCCTATCCTCTATCCTATCCTATCCTCTATCCTATCCTATCCTCTATCCTATCCTATCCTCTATCCTATCCTATCCTCTATCCTATCCTATCCTCTATCCTATCCAGTCCCGTATCCTATCCTCTATCCTATCCTATCCTCTATCCTATCCTATCCTCTATCCTATCCTATCGTATCCTCTATCCTATCCTATCCTCTATCCTATTCTATCCTCTATCCTATCCAATCCTATATCCTATTCTCTATACTATCCTATACTCTATCATATCCTAACCTCTATCCTATCTTATCCTCTATCCTATTCTATACTCTATCCTATTATTTCCGCTACCCTATCCTATCCTCTATCCTATCCTATCCTCTATCGTATCCTATCCTCTATCCTATCCACTCCTATATCGTATCCTCTAGCCTATCCTATCCTCTATCCTATCCTATCCTCTATCCTATCCTATCCTCTATCCTATCCTATCCTCTATCCTATCCTATCCTCTATCCTATCCTATCCTCTATCCTATCCAATCCCATATCGTATCCTCTATCCTATCATATCCTCTATCCTATCCTATCCTCTATCCTATCCTATCCTCTATCCTATCCTATCCTCTATCCAATCCTATCCTCTATCCTATCCTATCATATCCTCTATCCTATCCTATCCTCTATCCTATCCTATGCTCTATCCTATCCTATCCTCTATCCTATCCTATCCTCTATCCTATCCTATCCTCTATCCTATCCTATCCTCTATCCTATCCTATCCTCTATCCTATCCTATCCTCTATCCAATATTATCCTCTATCCTATACTATCATATCCTCTATCCTATCCTATCCTCTATCCTATCCTATGCTCTATCCTACCCTATCCTCTATCCTATCCTATCCTCTATCCTATTCTATACTCTATCCTATCCTTTCCGCTATCCTATCCTATCCTCTATCCTATCCTATCCTCTATCGTATCCTATCCTCTATCCTATCTACTCCTATATCGTATCCTCTAGCCTATCCTATCCTCTATCCTATCCTATCCTCTATCCTATCCTATCCTCTATCCTATCCTATCCTCTATCCTATCCTCTATCCTATCCTATCCTCTATCCTATCCTATCCTCTATCCTATCCTATCCTCTATCCTATCCTATCCTCTATCCTATCCTATCCTCTATCCTATCCAGTCCCCTATCCTATCCTCTATCATATCCTATCCTCTTTACTATAATATCATCTATCCTATCCTATCCGATCCTCTATCCTATCCTATCCTCTATCCTATCCTATTCTCTATCCTATCCTATCCTCTATCCTATCCTATCCTCTATCCTATCATATCCTCTATCCTATCCTATCCTGTATCCTATCCTATCCTCTATTCTATCCAATCCCCTATCCTATCCTCTATCCTATCTTATCCTCTATCCTATTCTATCCTCTATCCAATCCAATCCTATATCCTATTCACTATCCAATCCTATCCTATCCTCTATCCTATCCTACCCTCTATCCTATCCTATCCTATATCATATCCTATCCTCTATCCTATCCTATCCTATACCATATCCTATCCTCTATCCTATCCAATCCCCTATCCTATCCTATCCTCTATCCTATCCAGTCCCCTATCCTATCCTCTATCATATCCTATCCTCTTTACTATAATATCAACTATCCTATCCTCTATCCTATCCTATCCTATCCTCTATCCTATCCTATCCTCTATCCCATCCTATCCTCTATCCTATCCTATCCTCTATCCTATCATATCCTCTATCCTATCCTATCCTGTATCCTATCCTATCCTCTATTCTATCCAATCCCCTATCCTATCCTATCCTCTATCCTATCCTATCCTCTATCCTATCCTATCCTCTATCCTATCCTATCCTCTATCCTATCCTATCCTCTATCCTATCCTATCCTCTATCCTATCCTATCCTCTATCCTATCATATCCTCTATCCTATCCTATCCTGTACCCTATCCTATCCTCTATTCTATCCAATCCCCTATCCTATCCTCTATCCTATCCTATCCTCTATCCAATCCTATCCTCTATCCTATCCTATCATATCCTCTATCCTATCCTATCCTCTATCCTATCCTATGCTCTATCCTATCCTATCCTCTATCCTATCCTATCCTCTATCCTATTCTATACTCTATCCTATCTTTCCGCTATCCTATCCTATCCTCTATCCTATCCTATCCTCTATCGTATCCTATCCTCTATCCTATCCACTCCTATATCGTATCCTCTAGCCTATCCTATCCTCTATCCTATCCTATCCTCTATCCTATCCTATCCTCTATCCTATCCTATCCTCTATCCTATCCTATCCTCTATCCTATCCTATCCTCTATCCTATCCTATCCTCTATCCTATCCTATCCTCTATCCTATCCTATCCTCTATCCTATCCTCTATCCTATCCTATCCTCTATCCTATCCTATCCTCTATCCTATCCTATCCGATCCTCTATCCTATCCTATCCTCTATCCTATCCTATTCTCTATCCTATCCTATCCTCTATCCTATCCTATCCTCTATCCTATCATATCCTCTATCCTATCCTATCCTGTATCCTATCCTATCCTCTATTCTAGCCAATCCCCTATCCTATCCTCTATCCTATCCTATCCTCTATCCTATCCTATCCTCTATCATATCCTATCCTCTATCCTATCTTATCCTCTATCCTATTCTATCCTCTATCCAATCCAATCCTATATCCTATTCACTATCCAATCCTATCCTATCCTCTATCGTATCCTATCCTCTATCCTATCCAATCCTCTATCCTATCCTCTATCTTATCCTATCTTCTATATTATAATATTCTCTATCCTATCCTATCCTCTATCCTATCCAATCCTGTATCCTATCCTCTATCCTATCCTATCCTCTATCCTATCCTATCCTATCCTCTACCCTATCTTATCCTCTATCCTATCCTGTACTCTATTCTATCATATCCTCTATCTTATCCTATCCACTATCCTATCCTATCCTCTATCCTATCCAATCCTCTATCGTATCCTCTATCCTATCCTACCCTCTATCCTATCCTACCCTCTATCCTATCGTATCCTCTATCCTATCCTATCCTAAATCCTATCCTATCCTCAATCCTATCCTATCCTGAACCCTATCCTATCCTCAACGCTATCGTATCCCGTATTCTATCCTATCCTCTATCCTATCCTATCCTCTATGCTATCCAATCCGCAATTCTTTCCTCTATCCTATCCTATCGTCTATCCTATCCTATCCTCCATAATATCGTATCCTCTATCCTATCCTATCCTCTATCCTGTAATATCATCTATCCTATCCTATTCTCTATCCTATCCTATCGTATCCACTATCGTATCCTATCCTCTATCCTATCCAATCCTCTATCGTATCCTCTATCCTATCCTTCTCTACCCTATTCTATCCTCTATCCTATCCTATCCTCTATCCTATCCTATCCTCTATCCTATCTTATCCTCTATCCTATCCTATCCTCTATCCTATCCTCTCCTCAATCCTATCCTATCCTCTATCCCATCCTCTATCCTATCCTCTGTCCTATCCTCTCCTCAATCCTATCCTATCCTCTATCCTATCCTATCCTCTATCCTATTCAATCTCATATCCTATCCTATCCTCTATCATATCCTATCCTCTATCGTATCCTATCTTCTATCGTATCCTATCCTCTATCCTATCCAATCCTCTATCCTATCCTCTATCCTATCCTATTCTCTATCCTATCCTATCCTCAATCCTATCCTATCCTATCCTCCATCCTATCCAATCCCCTATCCTATCCTCAATCCTATCCTATCCTTTCCCATTCCTATCCTATCCTCAATCCTATCGTATCCTCTATCCTATTGTATCCTCTATCCTATCCTATCCTCTATCCCATCCTATCCTCTATCCTATCCTATCCTCTATCCAATATTATCCTCTATCCTATACTATCATATCCTCTATCCTATCCTCTCCTCTATCCTATCCTATGCTCTATCCTACCCTATCCTCTATCCTATCCTATCCTCTATCCTATTCTATACTCTATCCTATCCTTTCCGCTATCCTATCCTATCCTCTATCCTATCCTATCCTCTATCGTATCCTATCCTCTATCCTATCTACTCCTATATCGTATCCTCTAGCCTATCCTATCCTCTATCCTATCCTATCCTCTATCCTATCCTATCCTCTATCCTATCCTCTATCCTATCCTATCCTCTATCCTATCCTATCCTCTATCCTATCCTATCCTCTATCCTATCCTATCCTCTATCCTATCCTATCCTCTATCCTATCCTATCCTCTATCCTATCCAGTCCCCTATCCTATCCTCTATCATATCCTATCCTCTTTACTATAATATCATCTATCCTATCCTATCCGATCCTCTATCCTATCCTATCCTCTATCCTATCCTATTCTCTATCCTATCCTATCCTCTATCCTATCCTATCCTCTATCCTATCATATCCTCTATCCTATCCTATCCTGTATCCTATCCTATCCTCTATTCTATCCAATCCCCTATCCTATCCTCTATCCTATCTTATCCTCTATCCTATTCTATCCTCTATCCAATCCAATCCTATATCCTATTCACTATCCAATCCTATCCTATCCTCTATCCTATCCTACCCTCTATCCTATCCTATCCTATATCATATCCTATCCTCTATCCTATCCTATCCTATACCATATCCTATCCTCTATCCTATCCAATCCCCTATCCTATCCTATCCTCTATCCTATCCAGTCCCCTATCCTATCCTCTATCATATCCTATCCTCTTTACTATAATATCAACTATCCTATCCTCTATCCTATCCTATCCTATCCTCTATCCTATCCTATCCTCTATCCCATCCTATCCTCTATCCTATCCTATCCTCTATCCTATCATATCCTCTATCCTATCCTATCCTGTATCCTATCCTATCCTCTATTCTATCCAATCCCCTATCCTATCCTATCCTCTATCCTATCCTATCCTCTATCCTATCCTATCCTCTATCCTATCCTATCCTCTATCCTATCCTATCCTCTATCCTATCCTATCCTCTATCCTATCCTATCCTCTATCCTATCATATCCTCTATCCTATCCTATCCTGTACCCTATCCTATCCTCTATTCTATCCAATCCCCTATCCTATCCTCTATCCTATCCTATCCTCTATCCAATCCTATCCTCTATCCTATCCTATCATATCCTCTATCCTATCCTATCCTCTATCCTATCCTATGCTCTATCCTATCCTATCCTCTATCCTATCCTATCCTCTATCCTATTCTATACTCTATCCTATCTTTCCGCTATCCTATCCTATCCTCTATCCTATCCTATCCTCTATCGTATCCTATCCTCTATCCTATCCACTCCTATATCGTATCCTCTAGCCTATCCTATCCTCTATCCTATCCTATCCTCTATCCTATCCTATCCTCTATCCTATCCTATCCTCTATCCTATCCTATCCTCTATCCTATCCTATCCTCTATCCTATCCTATCCTCTATCCTATCCTATCCTCTATCCTATCCTCTATCCTATCCTATCCTCTATCCTATCCTATCCTCTATCCTATCCTATCCGATCCTCTATCCTATCCTATCCTCTATCCTATCCTATTCTCTATCCTATCCTATCCTCTATCCTATCCTATCCTCTATCCTATCATATCCTCTATCCTATCCTATCCTGTATCCTATCCTATCCTCTATTCTAGCCAATCCCCTATCCTATCCTCTATCCTATCCTATCCTCTATCCTATCCTATCCTCTATCATATCCTATCCTCTATCCTATCTTATCCTCTATCCTATTCTATCCTCTATCCAATCCAATCCTATATCCTATTCACTATCCAATCCTATCCTATCCTCTATCGTATCCTATCCTCTATCCTATCCAATCCTCTATCCTATCCTCTATCTTATCCTATCTTCTATATTATAATATTCTCTATCCTATCCTATCCTCTATCCTATCCAATCCTGTATCCTATCCTCTATCCTATCCTATCCTCTATCCTATCCTATCCTATCCTCTACCCTATCTTATCCTCTATCCTATCCTGTACTCTATTCTATCATATCCTCTATCTTATCCTATCCACTATCCTATCCTATCCTCTATCCTATCCAATCCTCTATCGTATCCTCTATCCTATCCTACCCTCTATCCTATCCTACCCTCTATCCTATCGTATCCTCTATCCTATCCTATCCTAAATCCTATCCTATCCTCAATCCTATCCTATCCTGAACCCTATCCTATCCTCAACGCTATCGTATCCCGTATTCTATCCTATCCTCTATCCTATCCTATCCTCTATGCTATCCAATCCGCAATTCTTTCCTCTATCCTATCCTATCGTCTATCCTATCCTATCCTCCATAATATCGTATCCTCTATCCTATCCTATCCTCTATCCTGTAATATCATCTATCCTATCCTATTCTCTATCCTATCCTATCGTATCCACTATCGTATCCTATCCTCTATCCTATCCAATCCTCTATCGTATCCTCTATCCTATCCTTCTCTACCCTATTCTATCCTCTATCCTATCCTATCCTCTATCCTATCCTATCCTCTATCCTATCTTATCCTCTATCCTATCCTATCCTCTATCCTATCCTCTCCTCAATCCTATCCTATCCTCTATCCCATCCTCTATCCTATCCTCTGTCCTATCCTCTCCTCAATCCTATCCTATCCTCTATCCTATCCTATCCTCTATCCTATTCAATCTCATATCCTATCCTATCCTCTATCATATCCTATCCTCTATCGTATCCTATCTTCTATCGTATCCTATCCTCTATCCTATCCAATCCTCTATCCTATCCTCTATCCTATCCTATTCTCTATCCTATCCTATCCTCAATCCTATCCTATCCTATCCTCCATCCTATCCAATCCCCTATCCTATCCTCAATCCTATCCTATCCTTTCCCATTCCTATCCTATCCTCAATCCTATCGTATCCTCTATCCTATTGTATCCTCTATCCTATCCTATCCTCTATCCCATCCTATCCTCAATCCTATCCTATCCTATCCTCTATCCTATCCTATCATCTATCATATCCTATCCTCTATCCTATCCTATCGCCTATCCTATCCTATCCTCCATAATATCGTATCCTCTATCCTATCCTATCCTCTATCCTATCATATCCTCTATCCTATCCTATCCTGTATCCTATCCTATCCTATATCATATCCTATCCTCTATCCTATCCAATCCCCTATCCTCTCCTCTATCCTATCCTATACTCTATCATATCCTAACCTCTATCCTGTCTTATCCTCTATCCTATTCTATACTCTATCCTATCCTTTCCGCTACCCTATCCTATATCCTATCCTATCCTCTATCGTATCCTATCCTCTATCCTATCCACTCCTATATCGTATCCTCTAGCCTATCCTATCCTCTATCCTATCCTATCCTCTATCCTATCCTATCCTCTATCGTATCCTATCCTCTATCCTATCCTATCCTATCCTCTATCCTATCCTATCCTCTATCCTATCCAGTCCCCTATCCTATCCTCTATCATATCCTATCCTCTTTACTATAATATCAACTATCCTATCCTCTATCCTATCCTATCCTATCCTCTATCCTATCCTATCCTCTGTCCCATCCTATACTCTATCCTATCCTATCCTCTATCCTATCATATCCTCTATCCTATCCTATCCTGTATCCTATCCTATCCTCTATTCTATCCAATCCCCTATCCTATCCTATCCTCTATCCTATCCTATCCTGTATCCTATTCTATCCTCTATCCTATCCAATCCTATATCCTATTCTCTATCCTATCCTATCCTATCCTCTATCCTATCCTACCCTCTATCCTATCCTATCCTATATTCTATCATATCCTCTATCCTATCCTATCCTGTATCCTATTCTATCCTCTATCCTATCCAATCCTATATCCTATTCTCTATCCTATCCTATCCTATCCTCTATCCTATCCTACCCTCTATCCTATCCTATCCTATATCCTATCCTATCCTCTATCCTATCCTATCCTCTATCCTATTCTATCCTCTATCCTATCCAATCCTATATCCTATTCTCTATCCTATCCTATCCTCTATCGTATCCTATCCTCTATCCTATCCACTCCTATATCGTATCCTCTAGCCTATCCTATCCTCTATCCTATCCTACCCTCTATCCTATCCTATTCTATATCCTATCCTATCCTCTATCCTATCCTATCCTCAATCCTATCCTATCCTTCTCTACCCTATCCTATCCTCTATCCTATCCTATCCTCTATCCTATCCTATCCTCTATCCTATCTTATCCTCTATCCTATCCTATCCTCTATCCTATCTTATCCTCTATCCTATCCTATACTCTATCCTATTCAATCTCATATCCTATCCTATCCTCTATCATATCCTATCCTCTATCGTATCCTATCTTCTGTCGTATCCTATCCTCTATCCTATCCAATCCTCTATCCTATCCTCTATCCTATCCTATTCTCTATCCTATCCTATCCTCAATCCTATCCTATCCTATCCTCCATCCTATCCTATCCTCCATCCTATCCAATCCCCTATCCTATCCTCAATCCTATCCTATCCTCATTCCTATCCTATCCTCAATCCTATCGTATCCTCTATCCTATTGTATCCTCTATCCTATCCTATCCTCTATCCTATCCTATCCTCTATGCTATCCTATCCCCAATTCGATCATATCCTCAAATCTATCCTATCCTCTATCCTATCCTATCATTTATGCAATCCTATCCTATACTCTATACCATCCTATCATCTATGCTATCCTATCCTGAAACTTATCCTATCCTCTCTCCTATCGTATCCTCTATCCTATCCTATCCTCTATCCTATCCTATCCTCTATCCTATCCTCTTCTCAATCCTAACCAATTCTCCATCCTATTCTATCCTCTATCCTATCCTATCCTCAATCCAATCCTATACTCTATCCTATCCGATCCTCTATCGTATCCTATCCTCAATCCTATCCAATCCTCTATCCTATCCTCTATCCAATCCTATACTCTATCCTATCCTATCCTCTATCCTATCTTATCCTCTATCCTATCCTATCCTCAATCCTATCCTATCCTCAATCCTATCCTATCCTCTATCCTATCCTCTTCTCTATCCTATCCTATCCTCTATCCTATCCTATCCTCAATCCTATCCTATCCTCTATGCTATCCTATCCCCAATTCGATCATATCCTCAAATCTATCCTATCCTCTATCCTATCCTATCCTGAATCCTATCCTCTCCTCATTCCTATACTATTGTATCCTCTATCCTATCCTATCCTCTATCCTATCCTATCCTCTATCCTATCCTATCCTCTATCCTATCCTATCCTCTATCCTATCCTATCCTCTATCCTATCATATCCTCTATCCTATCCTATCCTGTACCCTATCCTATCCTCTATTCTATCCAATCCCCTATCCTATCCTCTATCCTATCCTATCCTCTATCCAATCCTATCCTCTATCCTATCCTATCATATCCTCTATCCTATCCTATCCTCTATCCTATCCTATGCTCTATCCTATCCTATCCTCTATCCTATCCTATCCTCTATCCTATTCTATACTCTATCCTATCTTTCCGCTATCCTATCCTATCCTCTATCCTATCCTATCCTCTATCGTATCCTATCCTCTATCCTATCCACTCCTATATCGTATCCTCTAGCCTATCCTATCCTCTATCCTATCCTATCCTCTATCCTATCCTATCCTCTATCCTATCCTATCCTCTATCCTATCCTATCCTCTATCCTATCCTATCCTCTATCCTATCCTATCCTCTATCCTATCCTATCCTCTATCCTATCCTATCCTCTATCCTATCCTATCCTCTATCCTATCCTCTATCCTATCCTATCCTCTATCCTATCCTATCCTCTATCCTATCCTATCCGATCCTCTATCCTATCCTATCCTCTATCCTATCCTATTCTCTATCCTATCCTATCCTCTATCCTATCCTATCCTCTATCCTATCATATCCTCTATCCTATCCTATCCTGTATCCTATCCTATCCTCTATTCTAGCCAATCCCCTATCCTATCCTCTATCCTATCCTATCCTCTATCCTATCCTATCCTCTATCATATCCTATCCTCTATCCTATCTTATCCTCTATCCTATTCTATCCTCTATCCAATCCAATCCTATATCCTATTCACTATCCAATCCTATCCTATCCTCTATCGTATCCTATCCTCTATCCTATCCAATCCTCTATCCTATCCTCTATCTTATCCTATCTTCTATATTATAATATTCTCTATCCTATCCTATCCTCTATCCTATCCAATCCTGTATCCTATCCTCTATCCTATCCTATCCTCTATCCTATCCTATCCTATCCTCTACCCTAACTTATCCTCTATCCTATCCTGTACTCTATTCTATCATATCCTCTATCTTATCCTATCCACTATCCTATCCTATCCTCTATCCTATCCAATCCTCTATCGTATCCTCTATCCTATCCTACCCTCTATCCTATCCTACCCTCTATCCTATCGTATCCTCTATCCTATCCTATCCTAAATCCTATCCTATCCTCAATCCTATCCTATCCTGAACCCTATCCTATCCTCAACGCTATCGTATCCCGTATTCTATCCTATCCTCTATCCTATCCTATCCTCTATGCTATCCAATCCGCAATTCTTTCCTCTATCCTATCCTATCGTCTATCCTATCCTATCCTCCATAATATCGTATCCTCTATCCTATCCTATCCTCTATCCTGTAATATCATCTATCCTATCCTATTCTCTATCCTATCCTATCGTATCCACTATCGTATCCTATCCTCTATCCTATCCAATCCTCTATCGTATCCTCTATCCTATCCTTCTCTACCCTATTCTATCCTCTATCCTATCCTATCCTCTATCCTATCCTATCCTCTATCCTATCTTATCCTCTATCCTATCCTATCCTCTATCCTATCCTCTCCTCAATCCTATCCTATCCTCTATCCCATCCTCTATCCTATCCTCTGTCCTATCCTCTCCTCAATCCTATCCTATCCTCTATCCTATCCTATCCTCTATCCTATTCAATCTCATATCCTATCCTATCCTCTATCATATCCTATCCTCTATCGTATCCTATCTTCTATCGTATCCTATCCTCTATCCTATCCAATCCTCTATCCTATCCTCTATCCTATCCTATTCTCTATCCTATCCTATCCTCAATCCTATCCTATCCTATCCTCCATCCTATCCAATCCCCTATCCTATCCTCAATCCTATCCTATCCTTTCCCATTCCTATCCTATCCTCAATCCTATCGTATCCTCTATCCTATTGTATCCTCTATCCTATCCTATCCTCTATCCCATCCTATCCTCAATCCTATCCTATCCTATCCTCTATCCTATCCTATCATCTATCATATCCTATCCTCTATCCTATCCTATCGCCTATCCTATCCTATCCTCCATAATATCGTATCCTCTATCCTATCCTATCCTCTATCCTATCATATCCTCTATCCTATCCTATCCTGTATCCTATCCTATCCTATATCATATCCTATCCTCTATCCTATCCAATCCCCTATCCTCTCCTCTATCCTATCCTATACTCTATCATATCCTAACCTCTATCCTGTCTTATCCTCTATCCTATTCTATACTCTATCCTATCCTTTCCGCTACCCTATCCTATATCCTATCCTATCCTCTATCGTATCCTATCCTCTATCCTATCCACTCCTATATCGTATCCTCTAGCCTATCCTATCCTCTATCCTATCCTATCCTCTATCCTATCCTATCCTCTATCGTATCCTATCCTCTATCCTATCCTATCCTATCCTCTATCCTATCCTATCCTCTATCCTATCCAGTCCCCTATCCTATCCTCTATCATATCCTATCCTCTTTACTATAATATCAACTATCCTATCCTCTATCCTATCCTATCCTATCCTCTATCCTATCCTATCCTCTGTCCCATCCTATACTCTATCCTATCCTATCCTCTATCCTATCATATCCTCTATCCTATCCTATCCTGTATCCTATCCTATCCTCTATTCTATCCAATCCCCTATCCTATCCTAACCTCTATCCTATCCTATCCTGTATCCTATTCTATCCTCTATCCTATCCAATCCTATATCCTATTCTCTATCCTATCCTATCCTATCCTCTATCCTATCCTACCCTCTATCCTATCCTATCCTATATTCTATCATATCCTCTATCCTATCCTATCCTGTATCCTATTCTATCCTCTATCCTATCCAATCCTATATCCTATTCTCTATCCTATCCTATCCTATCCTCTATCCTATCCTACCCTCTATCCTATCCTATCCTATATCCTATCCTATCCTCTATCCTATCCTATCCTCTATCCTATTCTATCCTCTATCCTATCCAATCCTATATCCTATTCTCTATCCTATCCTATCCTCTATCGTATCCTATCCTCTATCCTATCCACTCCTATATCGTATCCTCTAGCCTATCCTATCCTCTATCCTATCCTACCCTCTATCCTATCCTATTCTATATCCTATCCTATCCTCTATCCTATCCTATCCTCAATCCTATCCTATCCTTCTCTACCCTATCCTATCCTCTATCCTATCCTATCCTCTATCCTATCCTATCCTCTATCCTATCTTATCCTCTATCCTATCCTATCCTCTATCCTATCTTATCCTCTATCCTATCCTATACTCTATCCTATTCAATCTCATATCCTATCCTATCCTCTATCATATCCTATCCTCTATCGTATCCTATCTTCTGTCGTATCCTATCCTCTATCCTATCCAATCCTCTATCCTATCCTCTATCCTATCCTATTCTCTATCCTATCCTATCCTCAATCCTATCCTATCCTATCCTCCATCCTATCCTATCCTCCATCCTATCCAATCCCCTATCCTATCCTCAATCCTATCCTATCCTCATTCCTATCCTATCCTCAATCCTATCGTATCCTCTATCCTATTGTATCCTCTATCCTATCCTATCCTCTATCCTATCCTATCCTCTATGCTATCCTATCCCCAATTCGATCATATCCTCAAATCTATCCTATCCTCTATCCTATCCTATCATTTATGCAATCCTATCCTATACTCTATACCATCCTATCATCTATGCTATCCTATCCTGAAACTTATCCTATCCTCTCTCCTATCGTATCCTCTATCCTATCCTATCCTCTATCCTATCCTATCCTCTATCCTATCCTCTTCTCAATCCTAACCAATTCTCCATCCTATTCTATCCTCTATCCTATCCTATCCTCAATCCAATCCTATACTCTATCCTATCCGATCCTCTATCGTATCCTATCCTCAATCCTATCCAATCCTCTATCCTATCCTCTATCCAATCCTATACTCTATCCTATCCTATCCTCTATCCTATCTTATCCTCTATCCTATCCTATCCTCAATCCTATCCTATCCTCAATCCTATCCTATCCTCTATCCTATCCTCTTCTCTATCCTATCCTATCCTCTATCCTATCCTATCCTCAATCCTATCCTATCCTCTATGCTATCCTATCCCCAATTCGATCATATCCTCAAATCTATCCTATCCTCTATCCTATCCTATCCTGAATCCTATCCTCTCCTCATTCCTATACTATTGTATCCTCTATCCTATCCTATCCTCTATCCTATCCTATCCTCAATCCTATCCTATCCTCTATCCTATCCTATCCTCTATCCTATCCTATACTCAATCCTATCCTATCCTATCCTCCATCCTGTCCGATCCTCCATCTTATCCAATCCCCTATCCTATCCTCTATCCTATCCTATCCTCTATCCTATCCTATCCTCTATCCTATCTTATCCTCTATCCTATCCTATCCTCTATCCTATCCTCTCCTCAATCCTATCCTATCCTCAATCCTATCCTATCCTATCCTCTATCCTATCCTATCATCTATCATATCCTATCCTCTATCCTATCCTATCGTCTATCCTATCCTATCCTCCATAATATCGTATCCTCTATCCTATCCTATCCTCTATCCTATCATATCCTCTATCCTATCCTATCCTGTATCCTATCCTATCCTCTATTCTATCCAATCCCCTATCCTATCCTCTATCCTATCCTATCCTCTATCCTATCCTATCCTCTATCATATCCTATCCTCTATCCTATCTTATCCTCTATCCTATTCTATCCTCTATCCTATTCAATCTCATATCCTATCCTATCCTCTATCATATCCTATCCTCTATCGTATCCTATCTTCTATCGTATCCTATCCTCTATCCTATCCAATCCTCTATCCTATCCTCTATCCTATCCTATTCTCTATCCTATCCTATCCTCAATCCTATTCTATCCTATCCTCCATCCTATCCAATCCCCTATCCTATCCTCAATCCTATCCTATCCTTTCCCATTCCTATCCTATCCTCAATCCTATCGTATCCTCTATCCTATTGTATCCTCTATCCTATCCTATCCTCTATCCCATCCTATCCTCAATCCTATCCTATCCTATCCTCTATCCTATCCTATCATCTATCATATCCTATCCTCTATCCTGTCCTATCGCCTATCCTATCCTATCCTCCATAATATCGTATCCTCTATCCTATCCTATCCTCTATCCTATCATATCCTCTATCCTATCCTATCCTGTATCCTATCCTATCCTCTATTCTATCCAATCCCCTATCCTATCCTCTATCCTATCCTATCCTCTATCCTATCCTATCCTCTATCATATCCTATCCTCTATCCTATCTTATCCTCTATCCTATTCTATCCTCTATCCAATCCAATCCTATATCCTATTCACTATCCACTCCTATCCTATCCTCTATCCTATCCTACCCTCTATCCTATCCTATCCTATATCATATCCTATCCTCTATCCTATCCAATCCCCTATCCTCTCCTCTATCCTATCCTATACTCTATCATATCCTAACCTCTATCCTATCTTATCCTCTATCCTATTCTATACTCTATCCTATCCTTTCCGCTACCCTATCCTATATCCTATCCTATCCTCTATCGTATCCTATCCTCTATCCTATCCACTCCTATATCGTATCCTCTAGCCTATCCTATCCTCTATCCTATCCTATCCTCTATCCTATCCTATCCTCTATCGTATCCTATCCTCTATCCTATCCTATCCTATCCTCTATCCTATCCTATCCTCTATCCTATCCGGTCCCCTATCCTATCCTCTATCATATCCTATCCTCTTTACTATAATATCAACTATCCTATCCTCTATCCTATCCTATCCTATCCTCTATCCTATCCTATCCTCTGTCCCATCCTATACTCTGTCCTATCCTATCCTCTATCCTATCATATCCTCTATCCTATCCTATCCTGTATCCTATCCTATCCTCTATTCTATCCAATCCCCTATCCTATCCTATCCTCTATCCTATCCTATCCTGTATCCTATTCTATCCTCTATCCTATCCAATCCTATATCCTATTCTCTATCCTATCCTATCCTATCCTCTATCCTATCCTACCCTCTATCCTATCCTATCCTATATTCTATCATATCCTCTATCCTATCCTATCCTGTATCCTATTCTATCCTCTATCCTATCCAATCCTATATCCTATTCTCTATCCTATCCTATCCTATCCTCTATCCTATCCTACCCTCTATCCTATCCTATCCTATATCCTATCCTATCCTCTATCCTATCCTATCCTCTATCCTATTCTATCCTCTATCCTATCCAATCCTATATCCTATTCTCTATCCTATCCTATCCTCTATCGTATCCTATCCTCTATCCTATCCACTCCTATATCGTATCCTCTAGCCTATCCTATCCTCTATCGTATCCTACCCTCTATCCTATCCTATTCTATATCCTATCCTATCCTCTATCCTATCCTATCCTCAATCCTATCCTATCCTTCTCTACCCTATCCTATCCTCTATCCTATCCTATCCTCTATCCTATCCTATCCTCTATCCTATCTTATCCTCTATCCTATCCTATCCTCTATCCTATCTTATCCTCTATCCTATCCTATACTCTATCCTATTCAATCTCATATCCTATCCTATCCTCTATCATATCCTATCCTCTATCGTATCCTATCTTCTATCGTATCCTATCCTCTATCCTATCCAATCCTCTATCCTATCCTATTCTCTATCCTATCCTATCCTCAATCCTATCCTATCCTATCCTCCATCCTATCCTATCCTCCATCCTATCCAATCCCCTATCCTATCCTCAATCCTATCCTATCCTCATTCCTATCCTATCCTCAATCCTATCGTATCCTCTATCCTATTGTATCCTCTATCCTATCCTATCCTCTATCCTATCCTATCCTCTATGCTATCCTATCCCCAATTCGATCATATCCTCAAATCTATCCTATCCTCTATCCTATCCTATCATTTATGCAATCCTATCCTATACTCTATACCATCCTATCATCTATGCTATCCTATCCTGAAACTTATCCTATCCTCTCTCCTATCGTATCTTCTATCCTATCCTATCCTCTATCCTATCCTATCCTCTATCCTATCCTCTTCTCAATCCTAACCAATTCTCCATCCTATTCTATCCTCTATCCTATCCTATCCTCAATCCAATCCTATACTCTATCCTATCCGATCCTCTATCGTATCCTATCCTCAATCCTATCCAATCCTCTATCCTATCCTCTATCCAATCCTATACTCTATCCTATCCTATCCTCTATCCTATCTTATCCTCTATCCTATCCTATCCTCAATCCTATCCTATCCTCAATCCTATCCTATCCTCTATCCTATCCTCTTCTCTATCCTATCCTATCCTCTATCCTATCCTATCCTCAATCCTATCCTATCCTCTATGCTATCCTATCCCCAATTCGATCATATCCTCAAATCTATCCTATCCTCTATCCTATCCTATCCTGAATCCTATCCTCTCCTCATTCCTATACTATTGTATCCTCTATCCTATCCTATCCTCTATCCTATCCTATCCTCAATCCTATCCTATCCTCTATCCTATCCTATCCTCTATCCTATCCTATACTCAATCCTATCCTATCCTATCCTCCATCCTGTCCGATCCTCCATCTTATCCAATCCCCTATCCTATCCTCTATCCTATCCTATCCTCTATCCTATCCTATCCTCTATCCTATCTTATCCTCTATCCTATCCTATCCTCTATCCTATCCTCTCCTCAATCCTATCCTATCCTCAATCCTATCCTATCCTATCCTCTATCCTATCCTATCATCTATCATATCCTATCCTCTATCCTATCCTATCGTCTATCCTATCCTATCCTCCATAATATCGTATCCTCTATCCTATCCTATCCTCTATCCTATCATATCCTCTATCCTATCCTATCCTGTATCCTATCCTATCCTCTATTCTATCCAATCCCCTATCCTATCCTCTATCCTATCCTATCCTCTATCCTATCCTATCCTCTATCATATCCTATCCTCTATCCTATCTTATCCTCTATCCTATTCTATCCTCTATCCAATCCAATCCTATATCCTATTCACTATCCACTCCTATCCTATCCTCTATCCTATCCTACCCTCTATCCTATCATATCCTCTATCCTATCCTATCCTGTATCCTATCCTATCCTCTATTCTATCCAATCCCCTATCCTATCCTCTATCCTATCCTATCCTCTATCCTATCCTATCCTCTATCGTATCCTATCCTCTATCCTATCCTATCCTATCCTCTATCCTATCCTATCCTCTATCCTATCCTATCCTCTATCATATCCTATCCTCTTTACTATAATGTCAACTATCCTATCCTCTATCCTATCCTATCCTCTATCCTATCCTATCCTATCCTCTATCCTATCCTATCCTCTGTCCCATCCTATACTCTATCCTATCCTATCCTCTATCCTATCATATCCTCTATCCTATCCTATCCTTTATTGTATCCAATCCCCTATCCTATCCTATCCTCTATCCTATCCTATCCTGTATCCTATTCTATCCTCTATCCTATCCAATCCTATATCCTATTCTCTATCCTATCCTATCCTATCCTCTATCCTATCCTACCCTCTATCCTATCCTATCCTATATCCTATCATATCCTCTATCCTATCCTATCCTCTATCCTATTCTATCCTCTATCCTATCCAATCCTATATCCTATTCTCTATCCTATCCTATCCTCTATCGTATCCTATCCTCTATCCTATCCACTCTTATATCGTATCCTCTAGCCTATCCTATCCTCTATCCTATCCTACCCTCTATCCTATCCTATTCTATATCCTATCCTATCCTCTATCCTATCCTATCCTCAATCCTATCCTATCCTCTATCCTATCATATCCTCTATCCTATCCTATCCTGTATCCTATCCTGTCCTCTATTCTATCCAATCCCCTATCCTATCCTCTATCCTATCCTATCCTCTATCCTATCCTATCCTCTATCATATCCTATCCTCTATCCTATCTTATCCTCTATCCTATTCTATCCTCTATCCAATCCAATCCTATATCCTATTCACTATCCACTCCTATCCTATCCTCTATCCTATCCTACCCTCTATCCTATCCTATCCTATATCATATCCTATCCTCTATCCTATCCAATCCCCTATCCTCTCCTCTATCCTATCCTATACTCTATCATATCCTAACCTCTATCCTATCTTATCCTCTATCCTATTCTATACTCTATCCTATCCTTTCCGCTACCCTATCCTATATCCTATCCTATCCTCTATCGTATCCTATCCTCTATCCTATCCACTCCTATATCGTATCCTCTAGCCTATCCTATCCTCTATCCTATCCTATCCTCTATCCTATCCTATCCTCTATCGTATCCTATCCTCTATCCTATCCTATCCTATCCTCTATCCTATCCTATCCTCTATCCTATCCTATCCTCTATCCTATCCAGTCCCCTATCCTATCCTCTATCATATCCTATCCTCTTTATTATAATATCAACTATCCTATCCTCTATCCTATCCTATCCTCTATCCTATTCTATCCTCTATCCTATCCAATCCTATATCCTATTCTCTATCCTATCCTATCCTCTATCGTATCCTATCCTCTATCCTATCCACTCCTATATCGTATCCTCTAGCCTATCCTATCCTCTATCCTATCCTACCCTCTATCCTATCCTATTCTATATCCTATCCTATCCTCTATCCTATCCTATCCTCAATCCTATCCTATCCTCTATCATATCCTATCCTCTATCGTATCCTATCTTCTATCGTATCCTATCCTCTATCCTATCCAATCCTCTATCCTATCCTCTATCCTATCCTATCCTCTATCCTATCCTATACTCAATCCTATCCTATCCTATCCTCCATCCTGTCCGATCCTCCATCCTATCCAATCCCCTATTATATCCTTCTCTACCCTATCCTATCCTCTATCCTATCCTATCCTCTATCCTATCCTCTCCTCAATCCTATCCTATCCTCTATCCTATCCTCTCCTCAATCCTATCCTATCCTCTATCCTATCCTATCCTCTATCCTATTCAATCTCATATCCTATCCTATCCTCTATCATATCCTATCCTCTATCGTATCCTATCTTCTATCGTATCCTATCCTCTATTCTATCCAATCCTGTATCCTATCCTCTATCCTATCCTATCCTCTATCCTATCCTATCCTCTATCCTATCCTATCCTATCCTCCATCCTATCCTATCCTCCATCCTATCCAATCCCCTATCCTATCCTGAATCCTATCCTCTCCTCATTCCTATACTATTGTATCCTCTATCCTATCCTATCCTCTATCCTATCCCATCCACTATCGTATGCTCTATCCTATCCTATCCTCTATCCTATCCAATCCCCTATCCTATCCTCTACTCTATCCTATCCTCAACCCTATAATACCATGTATCCTATCCTATTCTCTATCCTATCCTATCCTATCGTGTATCGTATGCTCTATCCTATCCTATCCACTATCCTATCCTATCCTCTATCCAATCCTATCGTCTATCCTACCCTATCCTCTATCCTATCCTATCCTCTATCCTATCCTATCCTCTATCCTATAATATCCTCTATCCCATCCTAATCTCTATCCTATCAATCCCCTATCCTATCCTCTATCCTATCCTATCCTCTATCCTATCCAATTCTCTAACCTATCCTATCCTCTATCCAATCCTATCCTCAATTCAATCCTATCCTCTATCCTATAATATCCTCTATCGTATCCTATCCTATCCTCTACCCTATCCTATCTTCTATCCTATCCTATTCTCTATCCTATCCTATCCTATGCACTATCGTATGCTCTATCCTATCCTATCCTCTATCCTATCCAATCCCCTTTCCTATCCTCTACCCTAGAATACCATGTATCCTATCCTATTCTCTATCCTATCCTATCCTATGCTCTATCCTATCCTATTCTCTATCCTACCCTATGCTCTATCCTATAATATCCTCTATCCCATCCTAATCTCTATCCTATCAATCCCCTATCCTATCCTCTATCCTATCCTATCCTCTATCCTATCCAATCCTCTATCCTATCCTCTATCCTATCCTATCCTCTATCCTATCCTATACTCAATCCTATCCTATCCTATCCTCCATCCTGTCCGATCCTCCATCCTATCCAATCCCCTATTATATCCTTCTCTACCCTATCCTATCCTCTATCCTATCCTATCCTCTATCATATCCTATCCTCTATCCTATCTTATCCTCTATCCTATTCTATCCTCTATCCAATCCAATCCTATATCCTATTCACTATCCACTCCTATCCTATCCTCTATCCTATCCAGTCCCCTATCCTATCCTCTATCATATCCTATCCTCTTTATTATAATATCAACTATCCTATCCTCTATCCTATCCTATCCTCTATCCTATTCTATCCTCTATCCTATCCAATCCTATATCCTATTCTCTATCCTATCCTATCCTCTATCGTATCCTATCCTCTATCCTATCCACTCCTATATCGTATCCTCTAGCCTATCCTACCCTCTATCCTATCCTACCCTCTATCCTATCCTATTCTATATCCTATCCTATCCTCTATCCTATCCTATCCTCAATCCTATCCTATCCTCTATCATATCCTATCCTCTATCGTATCCTATCTTCTATCGTATCCTATCCTCTATCCTATCCAATCCTCTATCCTATCCTCTATCATATCCTATCCTCTATCGTATCCTATCTTCTATCGTATCCTATCCTCTATCCTATCCAATCCTCTATCCTATCCTCTATCCTATCCTATCCTCTATCCTATCCTATCCTCTATCCTATCCTATCCTATCCTCCATCCTATCCTATCCTCCATCCTATCCAATCCCCTATCCTATCCTGAATCCTATCCTCTCCTCATTCCTATACTATTGTATCCTCTATCCTATCCTATCCTCTATCCTATCCTATCCTCAATCCTATCCTATCCTCTATCCTATCCTATCCTCTATCCTATCCTATACTCAATCCTATCCTATCCTCTATCCTATCTTATCCTCTATCCTATCCTATACTCAATCCTATTCAATTTCATATCCTATCCTATCCTCTATCATATCCTATCCTCTATCGTATCCTATCTTCTATCGTATCCTATCCTCTATCCTATCCAATCCTCTATCCTATCCTCTATCCTATCCTATTCTCTATCCTATCCTATCCTCAATCCTATCCTATCCTATCCTCCATCCTATCCTATCCTCCATCCTATCCAATCCCCTATCCTATCCTCAATCCTATCCTATCCTCATTCCTATCCTATCCTCAATCCTATCGTATCCTCTATCCTATTGTATCCTCTATCCTATCCTATCCTCTATCCTATCCTATCCTCAATCCTATCCTATCCTCAATCCTATCCTATCCTCTATCCTATAATATATTCTATCCCATCCTAATATCTATCCTATCAATCCCCTATCCTATCCTCTATCCTATCCTATCCTCTATCCTATCCTATCCTCTATCCTATCCTATCCTCTATCCTATCCTATCATCTATCCTATCCTATTCTCTATCCTATCCTATCCTCTATCCTATCCTATCCACTATCGTATGCTCTATCCTATCCTATCCTCTATCCTATCCCATCCACTATCGTATGCTCTATCCTATCCTATCCTCTATCCTATCCAATCCCCTATCCTATCCTCTACTCTATCCTATCCTCAACCCTATAATACCATGTATCCTATCCTATTCTCTATCCTATCCTATCCTATCGTGTATTTATGCTCTATCCTATCCTATCCACTATCCTATCCTATCCTCTATCCAATCCTATCGTCTATCCTACCCTATCCTCTATCCTATCCTATCCTCTATCCTATCCTATCCTCTATCCTATAATATCCTCTATCCCATCCTAATCTCTATCCTATCAATCCCCTATCCTATCCTCTATCCTATCCTATCCTCTATCCTATCCAATTCTCTATCCTATCCTATCCTCTATCCAATCCTATCCTCAATTCAATCCTATCCTCTATCCTATAATATCCTCTATCGTATCCTATCCTATCCTCTACCCTATCCTATCTTCTATCCTATCCTATTCTCTATCCTATCCTATCCTATGCACTATCGTATGCTCTATCCTATCCTATCCTCTATCCTATCCAATCCCCTTTCCTATCCTCTACCCTAGAATACCATGTATCCTATCCTATTCTCTATCCTATCCTATCCTATGCTCTATCCTATCCTATTCTCTATCCTACCCTATGCTCTATCCTATAATATCCTCTATCCCATCCTAATCTCTATCCTATCAATCCCCTATCCTATCCTCTATCCAATCCTATCCTCTATCCTATCCTATTCTCTATCCTACCCTATCCTCTATCCTATAATATCCTCTATCCCATCCTAATCTCTATCCTATCAATCCCCTATCCTATCCTCTATCCTATCCTATTCTCTATCCTATCCTATCCTATGCTCTATCCTATCCTATTCTCTATCCTACCCTATGCTCTATCCTATAATACCCTCAATCCCATCCTAATCTCTATCCTATCAATCCCCTATCCTATCCTCTATCCTATCCTATCCTCAATCCTATCCTATCCTCATTCCTATCCTATCCTATCCTCTATCCTATCCTATCCTCTATCCTATCCTCTATCCTATACTCTATCCTATCCTCTATCCTATCCTCTATCCTATCCTATCCTCTATTCTATCCTCTCCTCAATCCTATCCTATCCTATATCCTATTCTATCCTCTATCCTATCCTATCCTCAATCCAACCCTATACTCTATCCTATCCTATCCTCTATCGTATCCTATAATCTATCCTATCCAATCCTCTATCCTATAATATATTCTATCCCATCCTAATCTCTATCCTATAAATCCCCTATCCTATCCTCTATCCTATCCTATCCTCTATCCTATCCAATTCTCTATCCTATCCTATCCTCAATCCAATCCTATCCTCAATTCAATCCTATCCTCTATCCTATAATATCCTCTATCCTATCCTATCCTCTATCCTATTCTATCCTCTATCCTATCCAATTCTCTATCCTATCCTATCCTCAATCCAATCCTATCCTCAATTCAATCCTATCCTCTATCCTATAATATCCTCTATCCTATCCTATCCTCTATCCTATTCTATCCTCTATCCTATCCTATCCTCAATCCAATCCTATCCTCTATCCTATCCTATCCTCTATCCTATCTTATCCTCTATCCTATCCTGTACTCTATTCTATCCTATCCTCTATCTTGTCCTATCCACTATCCTATCCTATCCTCAATCCAATCCTATCCTCCATCCTATCCAATCCCCTATCCTATCCTCAATCCTATCCTATCCTCATTCCTATCCTATCCTCAATCCTATCGTATCCTCTATCCTATAGTATCCTCTATCCTATCCTATCCTCTATCCTATCTTATCCTCAATCCTATCCTATCCTCAATCCTATCCTATCCTATCCTCTATCCTATTCTACCATCTATCATATCCTATCCTCTATCCTATGCTATCGTCTATCCTATACTATCCTCTATCCTATCCTATCCTCTATCCTATAATATATTCTATCCCGTCCTAATCTCTATCCTATCAATCCCCTATCCTATCCTCTATCCTATCCTATCCTCTATCCTATCCAATTCTCTATCCTATCCTATCCTCTATCCAATCCTATCCTCAATTCAATCCTATCCTCTATCCTATAATATCCTCTATCCTATCCTATCCTATCCTCTATCCTATCCTCTCCTCAATCCTATCCTATCCTCTATCCTATTCTATCCTCTATCCTATCCTATCCCCAATCCAATCCTATCCTCTATCCTATAATATCCTCTATCCTATCCTATCCTATCCTCTATCCTATCCTCTATCCTATCCTCTATCCTATCCTATCCTCTATCCTCTCCTCTCCTCAATCCTATCCTATCCTCAATCCTATCCTATCCTCTATCCTATCTTATCCTCTATCCTATCCTGTACTCTATTCTATCCTATCCTCTATCTTATCCTATCCTCTATCCTATCCTATCCTATCCTCTATCCTTTCCTCTATCCTATCCTCTATCCTATCCTATCCTCTATCCTCTCCTCTCCTCAATCCTATCCTATCCTCTATCCTATCCTATCCCCAATCCTATTCAATCTCATATCCTATCCTATCCTCTATCATATCCTATCCTCTATCGTATCCTATCTTCTATCGTATCCTATCCTCTATACTATCCTATCCTCAATCATACCCTATCCTCAATCCTAACCCTACCCTATCCTCTACCCTATCCTATTCTCTATCCTATCCTATCCTCTATCCTATCCTATCCTCTATCCTATCCTCTATCCTATCCTATCCTCTACCCTATCCTATCTTCTATCCTATCCTATTCTCAATCCTATCCTATCCTATCCTCCATCGTATGCTCTATCCTATCCTATCCACTATCCTATCCTATCCTCTATCCTATCCTATCGTCTATCCTATCCTATCCTCTATCCTATCCTATCCTCTATCCTATCCTATCCTCTATCCTATAATATCCTCTATCCCATCCTAATCTCTATCCTATCAATCCCCTATCCTATCGTCTATCCTATCCTATCCTCTATCCTATCCAATTCTCTATCCTATCCTATCCTCTATCATATCCTATCCTCTATCCTATCCTATCCTCTATCCTATCCTATCCTCTATCCTATCCTCTCCTCAATCCTATCCTATCCTCTATCCTATCCTATCCCCTATCCTATTCAATCTCATATCCTATCCTATCCTCTACCCTATCCTATCCTCTATTATATCCAATTCTCTATCCTATCCTATCCTCTATCATATCCTATCCTATATCTTATCCTATCCTCTATCCTATCCTATCCTCTATCCTATCCTCTCCTCAATCCTATCCTATCCTCTATCCTATCCAATTCTCTATCCTATCCTATCCTCTATCATATCCTATCCTCTATCCTATCCTATCCTCTATCCTATCCTATCCTCTATCCTATCCTCTCCTCAATCCTATCCTATCCTCAATCCTAACCTAACCTCTATCCTATCCTATTCTCTATCCTATCCAATCCTCTATCCTATCCTATCCTCTATCCTATCCTATTCTCTATCCTATCCTCTCCTCAATCCTATCCTATCCTCTATCCTATCCTCTATCCTATCCTATCCTCTATCCTATCCTCTCCTCAATCCTATCCTATCCTCAATCCTATCCTCTCCTCAATCCTATCCTATTCTCTATCCTATCCTATCCTCTATCCTATTCAATCTCATATCCTATCCTATCCTTTATCATATCCTATCCTCTATCGTATCCTATCTTCTATCGTATCCTATCCTCTATCCTATCCAATCCTCTATCCTATCCTCTATCCTATCCTGTCCTGTATCCTATCCTATCCTCAATCCTATCCTATCCTATCCCCCATCCTATCCTATCCTCCATCCTATCCAATCCCCTATCCTATCCTCAATCCTATCCTATCCTCAATCCTATCGTATCCTCTATCCTATAGTATCCTCTATACTATCCTATCCTCAATCCTATCCTATCCTCAATCCTAACCTATCCTCTACCCTATCCTATTCTCTATCCTATCCTATCCTCTATCCTATCCTATCCTCTATCCTATCCTCTATCCTATCCTATCCTCTACCCTATCCTATCTTCTATCCTATCCTATTCTCAATCCTATCCTATCCTATGCACTATCGTATGCTCTATCCTATCCTATCCTCTATCCTATCCAATCCCCTATCCTATCCTCTACCCTATAATACCATGTATCCTATCCTATTCTCTATCCTATCCCCTATCCTATCCTTAATCCTATCCTATCCTCAATCCTAACCTATCCTCTATCCTATCCTATTCTCTATCCTATCCTATCCTCTATCGTATGCTCTATCCTATCCTATCCACTATCCTATCCTATCCTCTATCCTATCCTATCGTCTATCCTATCCTATCCTCTATCCTATCCTATCCTCTATCCCATCCTAATCTCTATCCTATCAATCCCCTATCCTATCCTCTATCCTATCCTATCCTCTATCCTATCCTATTCTCTATCCTACCCTATCCTCTATCCTATAATATCCTCTATCCCATCCTAATCTCTATCCTATCAATCCCCTATCCTATCCTCTATCCTATCTTATCCTCTATCCTATCCTGTCCTCTATTCTATCCTATCCTCTATCTTATCATATCCACTATCCTATCCTATACTCTGTCCTATTCTATCCTCTATCCTATCCTATCCTCAATCCAATGCTATCCTCTATCCTATCCTATCCTCTATCCTATCCTGTCCTCTATCCTATCCTATCCTCAATCCTATCCTATCCTATCCTCCATCCTATCCTATCCTCCATCCTATCCAATCCCCTATCCTATCCTCAATCCTATCCTATCCTATCCTCAATCCTATCCTCTCCTCAATCCTATCCTATCCTCTATCCTATCCTCTATCCTATCCTCTCCTCAATCCTATCCTATCCTCTATCCTATCCTATCCCCTATCCTATTCAATCTCATATCCTATCCTATCCTCTATCATATCCTATCCTCTATCGTATCCTATCTTCTATCGTATCCTATCCTCTATCCTATCCTATCCTCTATCCTATCCTCTATCCTATCCTCTACCCTATCCTATCCTCTATTATATCCAATTCTCTATCCTATCCTATCCTCTATCATATCCTATCCTATATCCTATCCTATCCTCTATCCTATCCTATCCTCTATCCTATCCTCTCCTCAATCCTATCCTATCCTCTATCCTATCCAATTCTCTATCCTATCCTATCCTCTATCATATCCTATCCTCTATCCTATCCTATCCTCTATCCTATCCTATCCTCTATCCTATCCTCTCCTCAATCCTATCCTATCCTCAATCCTAACCTAACCTCTATCCTATCCTATTCTCTATCCTATCCTATCCTCTATCCTATCCTATCCTCTATCCTATCCTATTCTCTATCCTATCCTCTCCTCAATCCTATCCTATCCTCTATCCTATCCTCTATCCTATCCTATCCTCTATCCTATCCTCTCCTCAATCCTATCCTATCCTCAATCCTATCCTCTCCTCAATCCTATCCTATTCTCTATCCTATCCTATCCTCTATCCTATTCAATCTCATATCCTATCCTATCCTTTATCATATCCTATCCTCTATCGTATCCTATCTTCTATCGTATCCTATCCTCTATCCTATCCAATCCTCTATCCTATCCTCTATCCTATCCTGTCCTGTATCCTATCCTATCCTCAATCCTATCCTATCCTATCCCCCATCCTATCCTATCCTCCATCCTATCCAATCCCCTATCCTATCCTCAATCCTATCCTATCCTCAATCCTATCGTATCCTCTATCCTATAGTATCCTCTATACTATCCTATCCTCAATCCTATCCTATCCTCAATCCTAACCTATCCTCTACCCTATCCTATTCTCAATCCTATCCTATCCTCTATCCTATCCTATCCTCTATCCTATCCTCTATCCTATCCTATCCTCTATCCTATAATATCCTCTATCCCATCCTAATCTCTATCCTATCAATCCCCTATCCTATCCTCTATCCTATCCTGTCCTGTATCCTATCCTATCCTCAATCCTATCCTATTCTATCCTCAATCCTATCGTATCCTCTATCCTATAGTATCCTCTATACTATCCTATCCTATCCTCTATCCTATCCTATCCTCTATCCTATCTTATCCTCTATCCTATCCTGTCCTCTATTCTATCCTATCCTCTATCTTATCATATCCACTATCCTATCCTATACTCTATCCTATTCTATCCTCTATCCTATCCTACCATCAATCCAATGCTATCCTCTATCCTATCCTATCCTCTATCGTATCCTATCCTCTATCGTATCCAATCCTCTATCCTATCCTCTATCCTATCCTATCCTCTATCCTATCCTATCATCTATCCTATCCTATTCTCTATCCTATCCTATCCTCTATCCTATTCTATCCACTATCGTATGCTCTATCCTATCCAATCCCCTATCCTATCCTCTACCCTATCCTATCCTCAACCCTATAATACCATGTATCCTATCTTATTCTCTATCCTATCCTATCCTATCCTCTATCGTATGCTCTATCCTATCCTATCCACTATCCTATCCTATCCTCTATCCTATCCTATCGTCTATCCTATCCTATCCTCTATCCTATCCTATCCTCTATCCCATCCTAATCTCTATCCTATCAATCCCCTATCCTATCCTCTATCCTATCCTATCCTCTATCCTATCCTATTCTCTATAAACCCTATCCTCTATCCTATAATATCCTCTATCCCATCCTAATCTCTATCCTATCAATCCCTTATCCTATCCTCTATCCTATCTTATCCTCTATCCTATCCTGTCCTCTATTCTATCCTATCCTCTATCTTATCATATCCACTATCCTATCCTATACTCTGTCCTATTCTATCCTCTATCCTATCCTATCCTCAATCCAATGCTATCCTCTATCCTATCCTATCCTCTATCGTATCCTATCCTCTATCGTATCCAATCCTCTATCCTATCCTCTATCCTATCCTATCCTCTATCCTATCCTATCATCTATCCTATCCTATTCTCTATCCTATCCTATCCTCTATCCTATCCTATCCACTATCGTATGCTCTATCCTATCCAATCCCCTATCCTATCCTCTACCCTATCCTATCCTCAACCCTATAATACCATGTATCCTATCCTATTCTCTATCCTATCCTATCCTATCCTCCATCGTATGCTCTATCCTATCCTATCCACTATCCTATCCTATCCTCTATCCTATCCTATCGTCTATCCTATCCTATCCTCTATCCTATCCTATCCTCTATCCTATCCTATCCTCTATCCTATAATATCCTCTATCCCATCCTAATCTCTATCCTATCAATCCCCTATCCTATCGTCTATCCTATCCTATCCTCTATCCTATCCAATTCTCTATCCTATCCTATCCTCTATCATATCCTATCCTCTATCCTATCCTATCCTCTATCCTATCCTATCCTCTATCCTATCCTCTCCTCAATCCTATCCTATCCTCAATCCTAACCTAACCTCTATCCTATCCTATTCTCTATCCTATCCTATCCTCTATCCTATCCTATCCTCTATCCTATCCTATCCTCTATCCTATCCTCTCCTCAATCCTATCCTATCCTCTATCCTATCCTATCCTCTATCCTATTCAATCTCATATCCTATCCTATCCTCTATCATATCCTATCCTCTATCGTATCATATCTTCTATCGTATCCTATCCTCTATCCTATCCAATCCTCTATCCTATCCTCTATCCTATCCTGTCCTCTATCCTATCCTATCCTCAATCCTATCCTATCCTATCCTCCATCCTATCCTATCCTCCATCCTATCCATCTCCTATCCTATCCTCAAACCTATCCTATCCTATCCTCAATCCTATCGTATCCTCTATCCTATAGTATCCTCTATCCTATCCTATCCTCTATCCTATCCTATCCTCAATCCTATCCTATCCTCAATCCTATCCTATCCTATCCTCTATCATATCCTATCATCTATCGTATCCTATCTTCTATCGTATCCTATCCTCTATCCTATCCTATCCTCTATCCTATCCTCTATCCTATCCTCTATCCTATCCAATTCTCTATCCTATCCTATCCTCTATCATATCCTATCCTCTATCCTATCCTATCCTCTATCCTATCCTATCCTCTATCCTATCCTCTCCTCAATCCTATCCTATCCTCAATCCTAACCTAACCTCTATCCTATCCTATTCTCTATCCTATCCTATCCTCTATCCTATCCTATCCTCTATCCTATCCTGTTCTCTATCCTATCCTCTCCTCAATCCTATCCTATCCTCTATCCTATCCTCTATCCTATCCTATCCTCTATCCTATCCTCTCCTCAATCCTATCCTATCCTCAATCCTATCCTCTCCTCAATCCTATCCTATTCTCTATCCTATCCTATCCTCTATCCCATCCTAATCTCTATCCTATCAATCCCTTATCCTATCCTCTATCCTATCTTATCCTCTATCCTATCCTGTCCTCTACTCTATCCTATCCTCTATCTTATCATATCCACTATCCTATCCTATACTCTGTCCTATTCTATCCTCTATCCTATCCTATCCTCAATCCAATGCTATCCTCTATCCTATCCTATCCTCTATCGTATCCTATCCTCTATCGTATCCAATCCTCTATCCTATCCTCTATCCTATCCTATCCTCTATCCTATCCTATCATCTATCCTATCCTATTCTCTATCCTATCCTATCCTCTATCCTATCCTATCCACTATCGTATGCTCTATCCTATCCAATCCCCTATCCTATCCTCTACCCTATCCTATCCTCAACCCTATAATACCATGTATCCTATCCTATTCTCTATCCTATCCTATCCTATCCTCCATCGTATGCTCTATCCTATCCTATCCACTATCCTATCCTATCCTCTATCCTATCCTATCGTCTATCCTATCCTATCCTCTATCCTATCCTATCCTCTATCCTATCCTATCCTCTATCCTATAATATCCTCTATCCCATCCTAATCTCTATCCTATCAATCCCCTATCCTATCGTCTATCCTATCCTATCCTCTATCATATCCTATCCTCAATCCTATCCTATCCTCAATCCTATCCTATCCTATCCTCTATCATATCCTATCATCTATCGTATCCTATCTTCTATCGTATCCTATCCTCTATCCTATCCTATCCTCTATCCTATCCTCTATCCTATCCTCTACCCTATCCTATCCTCTATTATATCCAATTCTCTATCCTATCCTATCCTCTATCATATCCTATCCTATATCCTATCCTATCCTCTATCCTATCCTATCCTCTATCCTATCCTCTCCTCAATCCTATCCTATCCTCTATCCTATCCAATTCTCTATCCTATCCTATCCTCTATCATATCCTATCCTCTATCCTATCCTATCCTCTATCCTATCCTATCCTCTATCCTATCCTCTCCTCAATCCTATCCTATCCTCAATATTAACCTAACCTCTATCATATCCTATTCTCTATCCTATCCTATCCTCTATCCTATCCTATCCTCTATCCTATCCTATTCTCTATCCTATCCTCTCCTCAATCCTATCCTATTCTCTATCCTATCCTCTATCCTATCCTATCCTCTATCCTATCCTCTCCTCAATCCTATCCTATCCTCAATCCTATCCTCTCCTCAATCCTATCCTATTCTCTATCCTATCCTATCCTCTATCCTATTCAATCTCATATCCTATCCTATCCTTTATCATATCCTATCCTCTATCGTATCCTATCTTCTATCGTATCCTATCCTCTATCCTATCCAATCCTCTATCCTATCCTCTATCCTATCCTGTCCTGTATCCTATCCTATCCTCAATCCTATCCTATCCTATCCCCCATCCTATCCTATCCTCCATCCTATCCAATCCCCTATCCTATCCTCAATCCTATCCTATCCTCAATCCTATCGTATCCTCTATCCTATAGTATCCTCTATACTATCCTATCCTCAATCCTATCCTATCCTCAATCCTAACCTATCCTCTACCCTATCCTATTCTCTATCCTATCCTATCCTCTATCCTATCCTCTATCCTATCCTATCCTCTATCCTATAATATCCTCTATCCCATCCTAATCTCTATCCTATCAATCCCCTATCCTATCCTCTATCCTATCCTGTCCTGTATCCTGTCCTATCCTCAATCCTATCCTATTCTATCCTCAATCCTATCGTATCCTCTATCCTATAGTATCCTCTATACTATCCTATCCTATCCTCTATCCTATCCTATCCTCTATCCTATCTTATCCTCTATCCTATCCTGTCCTCTATTCTATCCTATCCTCTATCTTATCATATCCACTATCCTATCCTATACTCTATCCTATTCTATCCTCTATCCTATCCTACCATCAATCCAATGCTATCCTCTATCCTATCCTATCCTCTATCGTATCCTATCCTCTATCGTATCCAATCCTCTATCCTATCCTCTATCCTATCCTATCCTCTATCCTATCCTATCATCTATCCTATCCTATTCTCTATCCTATCCTATCCTCTATCCTATTCTATCCACTATCGTATGCTCTATCCTATCCAATCCCCTATCCTATCCTCTACCCTATCCTATCCTCAACCCTATAATACCATGTATCCTATCTTATTCTCTATCCTATCCTATCCTATCCTCTATCGAATGCTCTATCCTATCCTATCCACTATCCTATCCTATCCTCTATCCTATCCTATCGTCTATCCTATCCTATCCTCTATCCTATCCTATCCTCTATCCCATCCTAATCTCTATCCTATCAATCCCCTATCCTATCCTCTATCCTATCCTATCCTCTATCCTATCCTATTCTCTATAAACCGTATCCTCTATCCTATAATAACCTCTATCCCATCCTAATCTCTATCCTATCAATCCCCTATCCTATCGTCTATCCTATCCTATCCTCTATCCTATCCAATTCTCTATCCTATCCTATCCTCTATCATATCCTATCCTCTATCCTATCCTATCCTCTATCCTATCCTATCCTCTATCCTATCCTCTCCTCAATCCTATCCTATCCTCAATCCTAACCTAACCTCTATCCTATCCTATTCTCTATCCTATCCTATCCTCTATCCTATCCTATCCTCTATCCTATCCTATTCTCTATCCTATCCTATCCTATGCACTATCGTATGCTCTATCCTATCCTATCCTCTATCCTATCCAATCCCCTATCCTATCCTCTACCCTATAATACCATGTATCCTATCCTATTCTCCATCCTATCCTATCCTCTATCCTATCCTATCCTCTATCCTATCTTATCCTCTATCCTATCCTGTCCTCTATTCTATCCTATCCTCTATCTTATCATATCCACTATCCTATCCTATACTCTATCCTATCCTATCGTCTATCCTATCCTATCCTCTATCCTATCCTATCCTCTATCCTATCCTATCCTCTATCCTATAATATCCTCTATCCCATCCTAATCTCTATCCTATCAATCCCCTATCCTATCCTCTATCCTATCCTGTCCTGTATCCTATCCTATCCTCAATCCTATCCTATCCTATCCTCCATCCTATCCTATCCTCCATCCTATCCAATCCCCTATCCTATCCTCAATCCTATCCTATCCTCAATCCTATCCTATCCTCAATCCTATCGTATCCTCTATCCTATAGTATCCTCTATCCTATCTTATCCTCTATCCTATCCTGTCCTCTATTCTATCCTATCCTCTATCTTATCATATCCACTATCTTATCCTATACTCTATCCTATTCTATCCTCTATCCTATCCTATCCTCAATCCAATGCTATCCTCTATCCTATCCTATCCTCTATCGTATCCTATCCTCTATCGTATCCAATCCTCTATCCTATCCTCTATCCTGTCCTATCCTCTATCCTATCCTATCATCTATCCTATCCTATTCTCTATCCTATCCTATCCTCTATCCTATCCTATCCACTATCGTATGCTCTATCCTATCCAATCCCCTATCCTATCCTCTACCCTATCCTATCCTCAACCCTATAATACCATGTATCCTATCCTATTCTCTATCCTATCCTATCCTATCCTCCATCGTATGCTCTATCCTATCCTATCCACTATCCTATCCTATCCTCTATCCTATCCTATCGTCTATCCTATCCTATTCTCTATCCTATCCTATCCTCTATCCTATCCTATCCTCTATCCTATAATATCCTCTATCCCATCCTAATCTCTATCCTATCAATCCCCTATCCTATCGTCTATCCTATCCTATCCTCTATCCTATCCAATTCTCTATCCTATCCTATCCTCTATCATATCCTATCCTCTATCCTATCCTATCCTCTATCCTATCCTATCCTCTATCCTATCCTCTCCTCAATCCTATCCTATCCTCTATCCTATCCTATCCTCTATCCTATTCAATCTCATATCCTATCCTATCCTCTATCATATCCTATCCTCTATCGTATCCTATCTTCTATCGTATCCTATCCTCTATCCTATCCTGTCCTATCCTCCATCCTATCCTATCCTCCATCCTATCCAATCCCCTATCCTATCCTCTATCGTATCCAATCCTCTATCCTATCCTCTATCCTATCCTATCCTCTATCCTATCCTATCATCTATCCTATCCTATTCTCTATCCTATCCTATCCTCTATCCTATCCTATCCACTATCGTATGCTCTATCCTATCCAATCCCCTATCCTATCCTCTACCCTATCCTATCCTCAACCCTATAATACCATGTATCCTATCCTATTCTCTATCCTATCCTATCCTATCCTCCATCGTATGCTCTATCCTATCCTATCCACTATCCTATCCTATCCTCTATCCTATCCAATTCTCTATCCTATCCTATCCTCTATCATATCCTATCCTCTATCCTATCCTATCCTCTATCCTATCCTATCCTCTATCCTATCCTCTCCTCAATCCTATCCTATCCTCAATCCTAACCTAACCTCTATCCTATCCTATTCTCTATCCTATCCTATCCTCTATCCTATCCTATCCTCTATCCTATCCTATCCTCTATCCTATCCTCTCCTCAATCCTATCCAATCCTCTATCCTATCCTCTATCCTATCCTATCCTCTATCCTATCCTATCATCTATCCTATCCTATTCTCTATCCTATCCTATCCTCTATCCTATCCTATCCACTATCGTATGCTCTATCCTATCCAATCCCCTATCCTCTCCTCTATCCTATCCTATACTCTATCCTATTCTATACTCTATCCTATCCTTTCCGCTACACTATCCTATCCTCTATCATATCCTATCCTCTTTACTATAATATCATCTATCCTATCCTATCGTATCCTCTATCCTATCCTATCCTCTATCCTATTCTATCCTCTATCCTATCCAATCCTATATCCTATTCTCTATACTATCCTATACTCTATCATATCCTAACCTCTATCCTATCTTATCCTCTATCCTATTCTATACTCTATCCTATCCTTTCCGCTACCCTATCCTATCCTCTATCCTATCCTATCCTCTATCGTATCCTATCCTCTATCCTATCCACTCCTATATCGTATCCTCTAGCCTATCCTATCCTCTATCCTATCCTATCCTCTATCCTATCCTATCCTATATCCTATCCTATCCTCTATCCTATCCTATCCTCTATCCTATCCTATCCTCTATCCTATCCTATCCTCTATCCTATCCTATCCTCTATCCTATCCAATCCCATATCGTATCCTCTATCCTATCATATCCTCTATCCTATCCTATCCTCTATCCTATCCTATCCTCTATCCTATCCTATCCTCTATCCAATCCTATCCTCTATCCTATCCTATCATATCCTCTATCCTATCCTATCCTCTATCCTATCCTATGCTCTATCCTATCCTATCCTCTATCCTATCCAACCTCTATCCTATCCTATCCTCTATCCTATCCTATCCTCTATCCTATCCTATCCTCTATCCAATCCTATCCTCTATCCTATACTATCATATCCTCTATCCTATCCTATCCTCTATCCTATCCTATGCTCTATCCTATCCTATCCTCTATCCTATCCTATCCTCTATCCTATTCTATACTCTATCCTATCCTTTCCGCTATCCTATCCTATCCTCTATCCTATCCTATCCTCTATCGTATCCTATCCTCTATCCTATCTACTCCTATATCGTATCCTCTAGCCTATCCTATCCTCTATCCTATCCTATCCTCTATCCTATCCTATCCTCTATCCTATCCTATCCTCTATCCTATCCTCTATCCTATCCTATCCTCTATCCTATCCTATCCTCTATCCTATCCTATCCTCTATCCTATCCTATCCTCTATCCTATCCAGTCCCCTATCCTATCCTCTATCATATCCTATCCTCTTTACTATAATATCATCTATCCTATCTTATCCGATCCTCTATCCTATCCTATCCTCTATCCTATCCTATTCTCTATCCTATCCTATCCTCTATCCTATCCTATCCTCTATCCTATCATATCCTCTATCCTATCCTATCCTGTATCCTATCCTATCCTCTATTCTATCCAATCCCCTATCCTATCCTCTATCCTATTCTATCCTCTATCCAATCCAATCCTATATCCTATTCACTATCCAATCCTATCCTATCCTCTATCCTATCCTACCCTCTATCCTATCCTATCCTATATCATATCCTATCCTCTATCCTATCCTATCCTATATCATATCCTATCCTCTATCCTATCCAATCCCCTATCCTATCCTATCCTCTATCCTATCCAGTCCCCTATCCTATCCTCTATCATATCCTATCCTCTTTACTATAATATCAACTATCCTATCCTCTATCCTATCCTATCCTCTCCTCAATCCTATCCTATCCTCTATCCTATCCTCTATCCTATCCTCTCCTCAATCCTATCCTATCCTCTATCCTATCCTATCCTCTATCCTATTCAATCTCATATCCTATCCTATCCTCTATCATATCGTATCCTCTATCGTATCCTATCTTCTATCGTATCCTATCCTCTATCCTATCCAATCCTCTATCCTATCCTCTATCCTATCCTATTCTCTATCCTATCCTATCCTCAATCCTATCCTATCCTATCCTCCATCCTATCCAATCCCCTATCCTATCCTCAATCCTATCCTATCCTCATTCCTATCCTATCCTCAATCCTATCGTATCCTCTATCCTATTGTATCCTCTATCCTATCCTATCCTCTATCCCATCCTATCCTCAATCCTATCCTATCCTCAATCCTATCCTATCCTATCCTCTATCCTATCCTATCATCTATCATATCCTATCCTCTATCCTATCCTATCGTATATCCTATCCTATCCTCCATAATATCGTATCCTCTATCCTATCCTATCCTCTATCCTATCCTACCCTCTATCCTATCCTATCCTATATCATATCCTATCCTCTATCCTATCCAATCCCCTATCCTATACTCTATCATATCCTAACCTCTATCCTATCTTATCCTCTATCCTATTCTATACTCTATCCTATCCTTTCCGCTACCCTATCCTATATCCTATCCTATCCTCTATCGTATCCTATCCTCTATCCTATCCACTCCTATATCGTATCCTCTAGCCTATCCTATCCTCTATCCTATCCTATCCTCTATCCTATCCTATCCTCTATCGTATCCTATCCTCTATCCTATCCTATCCTATCTTCTATCCTATCCTATCCTCTATCCTATCCTATCCTCTATCCTATCCAGTCCCCTATCCTATCCTCAATCATATCCTATCCTCTTTACTATAATATCAACTATCCTATCCTCTATCCTATCCTATCCTATCCTCTATCCTATCCTATCCTCTGTCCCATCCTATACTCTATCCTATCCTATCCTCTATCCTATCATATCCTCTATCCTATCCTATCCTGTATCCTATCCTATCCTCTATTCTATCCTATCCTCTATCGTATCCTATCCTCTATCCTATCCAATGCTATATCGCATCCTCTATCCTATCCTATCCTCTATCCTATCCTATCCTCTATCCTATCCAGTCCTCTATCATATCCTCTATCATATCCTATCCTCTTTACAATAATATCATCTATCCTATCCTAACCTATCCTCTATCCTTTCCTATCCTCTATCCTATCCTATCCTCTATCCTATCCTATCCTCTATCCTATCCTATCCTCTATCCTATCCTATCCTCTATCCTATCCTATCCTCTATCCTATCCAGTCCCCTATCCTATCCTCAATCATATCCTATCCTCTTTACTATAATATCAACTATCCTATCCTCTATCCTATCCTATCCTATCCTCTATCCTATCCTATCCTCTGTCCCATCCTATACTCTATCCTATCCTATCCTCTATCCTATCATATCCTCTATCCTATCCTATCCTGTATCCTATCCTATCCTCTATTCTATCCTATCCTCTATCGTATCCTATCCTCTATCCTATCCAATGCTATATCGCATCCTCTATCCTATCCTATCCTCTATCCTATCCTATCCTCTATCCTATCCAGTCCTCTATCATATCCTCTATCATATCCTATCCTCTTTACTATAATATCATCTATCCTATCCTAACCTATCCTCTATCCTTTCCTATCCTCTATCCTATCCTATCCTCTATCCTATCCTATCCTCTATCCTATCCTATCCTCTATCCTATCCTATCCTCTATCCTATCCTATCCTCTATCCAATCCTATCCTCTATCCTATCCTATCATATCCTCTATCCTATCCTATCCTCTATCCTATCCTATCCTCTATCCTATCCAGTCCCCTATCCTATCCTCTATCATATCCTATCCTCTTTACTATAATATCATCTACCCTATCCTATCCTATCCTCTATCCTATCCTATCCTCTATCCTATCCTATCCTCTATCCTATCCTATCCTCTATCCTATCCTATCCTCTATCCTATCCTATCCTCTATCCTATCCTATCCTCTATCCAATCCTATCCTCTATCCTATCCTATCATATCCTCTATCCTATCCTATCCTCTATCCTATCCTATGCTCTATCCTATCCTATCCTCTATCCTATCCTATCCTCTATCCTATCATATCCTCTATCCTATCCTATCCTGTATCCTATCCTATCCTCTATTCTATCCTATCCTCTATCGTATCCTATCCTCTATCCTATCCAATGCTATATCGCATCCTCTATCCTATCCTATCCTCTATCCTATCCTATCCTCTATCCTATCCAGTCCTCTATCATATCCTCTATCATATCCTATCCTCTTTACTATAATATCATCTATCCTATCCTAACCTATCCTCTATCCTTTCCTATCCTCTATCCTATCCTATCCTCTATCCTATCCTATCCTCTATCCTATCCTATCCTCTATCCTATCCTATCCTCTATCCTATCCTATCCTCTATCCAATCCTATCCTCTATCCTATCCTATCATATCCTCTATCCTATCCTATCCTCTATCCTATCCTATCCTCTATCCTATCCAGTCCCCTATCCTATCCTCTATCATATCCTATCCTCTTTACTATAATATCATCTACCCTATCCTATCCTATCCTCTATCCTATCCTATCCTCTATCCTATCCTATCCTCTATCCTATCCTATCCTCTATCCTATCCTATCCTCTATCCTATCCTATCCTCTATCCTCTCCTATCCTCTATCCTATCCTATCCTCTATCCAATCCTATCCTCTATCCTATCCTATCATATCCTCTATCCTATCCTATCCTCTATCCTATCCTATGCTCTATCCTATCCTATCCTCTATCCTATCCTATCCTCTATCCTATCCTATCCTCTATCCAATCCTATCCTCTATCGTATCCTATCCTCTATCCTATCCAATCCCATATCGTATCCTATATCCTATCCTATCCTCTATCCTATCCTATCCTCTATTCTATCCTATCCTCTATCGTATCCTATCCTCTATCCTATCCAATCCTATATCGTATCCTCTATCCTATCCTATCCTCTATCCTATCATATCCTCTATCCTATCCTATCCTCTATCCTATCATATCCTCTATCCTATCCTATCCTGTATCCTATCCTATCCTCTATTCTATCCAATTCCCTATCCTATCCTCTATCCTATCCTATCCTCTATCCTATCCTATCCTCTATCCTATCCTATCCTATATCCTATCCTATCCTCTATCCTATCCAATCCCCTATCCTCTCCTCTATCCTATCCTATACTCTATCCTATTCTATACTCTATCCTATCCTTTCCGCTATCCTATCCTATCCTCTATCCTATCCTATCCTCTGTCGTATCCTATCCTCTATCCTATCCACTCCTATATCGTATCCTCTAGCCTATCCTATCCTCTATCCTATCCTATCCTCTATCCTATCCTATCCTCTATCCTATCCTATCCTCTATCCTATCCTATCCTCTATCCTATCCTATCCTCTATCCTATCCTATCCTCTATCCTATCCTATCCTCTATCCTATCATATCCTCTATCCTATCCTATCCTCTATCCTATCCAATCCCATATCGTATCCTCTATCCTATCATATCCTCTATCCTATCCTATCCTCTATCCTATCCTATCCTCTATCCAATCCTATCCTCTATCCTATCCTATCATATCCTCTATCCTATCCTATCCTCTATCCTATCCTATGCTCTATCCTATCCTATCCTCTATCCTATCCTATCCTCTATCCTATTCTATACTCTATCCTATCCTTTCCGCTATCCTATCCTATCCTCTATCCTATCCTATCCTCTATCCTATCCTATCCTCTATCCAATCCTATCCTCTATCCTATCCTATCATATCCTCTATCCTATCCTATCCTCTATCCTATCCTATGCTCTATCATATCCTATCCTCTATCCTATCCTATCGTCTATCCTATTCTATCCTCTATCCTATCCAAACCTATATCCTATTCTCTATCCTATCCTATCCTCTATCCTATCCTATCCTATATCCTATCCTATCCTCTATCCTATCCAATCCCCTATCCTCTCCTCTATCCTATCCTATACTCTATCCTATTCTATACTCTATCCTATCCTTTCCGCTATCCTATCCTATCCTCTATCATATCCTATCCTCTTTACTATAATATCATCTATCCTATCCTATCGTATCCTCTATCCTATCCTATCCTCTATCCTATTCTATCCTCTATCCTATCCAATCCTATATCCTATTCTCTATACTATCCTATACTCTATCATATCCTAACCTCTATCCTATCTTATCCTCTATCCTATTCTATACTCTATCCTATCCTTTCCGCTACCCTATCCTATCCTCTATCCTATCCTATCCTCTATCGTATCCTATCCTCTATCCTATCCACTCCTATATCGTATCCTCTAGCCTATCCTATCCTCTATCCTATCCTATCCTCTATCCTATCCTATCCTCTATCCTATCCTATCCTCTATCCTATCCTATCCTCTATCCTATCCTATCCTCTATCCTATCCTATCCTCTATCCTATCCTATCCTCTATCCTATCCTATCCTCTATCCTATCCTATCCTCTATCCTATCCAATCCCATATCGTATCCTCTATCCTATCATATCCTCTATCCTATCCTCTATCCTATCCTATTCTCTATCCTATCCTATCCTCAATCCTATCCTATCCTATCCTCCATCCTATCCAATCCCCTATCCTATCCTCAATCCTATCCTATACTCATTCCTATCCTATCCTCAATCCTATCGTATCCTCTATCCTATTGTATCCTCTATCCTATCCTATCCTCTATCCCATCCTATCCTCAATCCTATCCTATCCTATCCTCTATCCTATCCTATCATCTATCATATCCTATCCTCTATCCTATCCTATCGCTTATCCTATCCTATCCTCCATAATATCGTATCCTCTATCCTATCCTATCCTCTATCCTATCATATCCTCTATCCTATCCTATCCTGTATCCTATCCTATCCTCTATTCTATCCAATCCCCTATCCTATCCTCTATCCTATCAAATCCTCTATCCTATCCTATCCTCTATCATATCCTATCCTCTATCCTACCTTATCCTCTATCCTATTCTATCCTCTATCCAATCCAATCCTATATCCTATTCACTATCCACTCCTATCCTATCCTCTATCCTATCCTACCCTCTATCCTATCCTATCCTATATCATATCCTGTCCTCTATCCTATCCAATCCCCTATCCTCTCCTCTATCCTATCCTATACTCTATCATATCCTAACCTCTATCCTATCTTATCCTCTATCCTATTCTATACTCTATCCTATCCTTTCCGCTACCCTATCCTATATCCTATCCTATCCTCTATCGTATCCTATCCTCTATCCTATCCACTCCTATATCGTATCCTCTAGCCTATCCTATCCTCTATCCTATCCTATCCTCTATCCTATCCTATCCTCTATCGTATCCTATCCTCTATCCTATCCTATCCTATCCTCTATCCTATCCTATCCTCTATCCTATCCTATCCTCTATCCTATCCAGTCCCCTATCCTATCCTCTATCATATCCTATCCTCTTTACTATAATATCAACTATCCTATCCTCTATCCTATCCTATCCTCTGTCCCATCCTATACTCTATCCTATCCTATCCTCTATCCTATCATATCCTCTATCCTATCCTATCCTGTATCCTATCCTATTCTCTATTCTATCCAATCCCCTATCCTATCCTATCCTCTATCCTATCCTATCCTATCCTGTATCCTATTCTATCCTCTATCCTATCCAATCCTATATCCTATTCTCTATCCTATCCTATCCTATCCTCTATCCTATCCTTCCCTCTATCCTATCCTATCCTATATCCTATCATATCCTCTATCCTATCCTATCCTGTATCCTATTCTATCCTCTATCCTATCCAATCCTATATCCTATTCTCTATCCTATCCTATCCTATCCTCTATCCTATCCTACCCTCTATCCTATCCTATCCTATATCCTATACTATCCTCTATCCTATCCTATCCTCTATCCTATTCTATCCTCTATCCTATCCAATCCTATATCCTATTCTCTATCCTATCCTATCCTCTATCGTATCCTATCCTCTATCCTATCCACTCCTATATCGTATCCTCTAGCCTATCCTATCCTCTATCCTATCCTACCCTCTATCCTATCCTATTCTATATCCTATCCTATCCTCTATCCTATCCTATCTTCAATCCTATCCTATCCTCTATCATATCCTATCCTCTATCGTATCCTATCTTCTATCGTATCCTATCCTCTATTCTATCCAATCCTGTATCCTATCCTCTATCCTATCCTATCCTCTATCCTATCCTATACTCAATCCTATCCTATCCTATCCTCCATCCTATCCTATCCTCCAACCTATCCAATCCCCTATCCTATCCTGAATCCTATCCTCTCCTCATTCCTATACTATTGTATCCTCTATCCTATCCTATCCTCTATCCTATCCTACCCTCTATCCTATCCTATTCTATATCCTATCCTATCCTCTATCCTATCCTATCCTCAATCCTATCCTATCCTCTATCCTATCCTATACTCAATCCTATCCTATCCTATCCTCCATCCTGTCCGATCCTCCATCCTATCCAATCCCCTATTATATCCTTCTCTACCCTATCCTATCCTCTATCCTATCCTATCCTCTATCCTATCCTCTCCTCAATCCTATCCTATCCTCTATCCTATCCTCTCCTCAATCCTATCCTATCCTCTATCCTATCCTATCCTCTATCCTATTCAATCTCATATCCTATCCTATCCTCTATCATATCCTATCCTCTATCGTATCCTATCTTCTATCGTATCCTATCCTCTATTCTATCCAATCCTGTATCCTATCCTCTATCCTATCCTATCCTCTATCCTATCCTATCATCTATCCTATCCTATCCTATCCTCCATCCTATCCTATCCTCCATCCTATCCAATCCTATATCCTATTCTCTATCCTATCCTATCCTCTATCGTATCCTATCCTCTATCCTATCCAATCCTCTATCCTATCCTCTATCCTATCCTATACTCAATCCTATCCTATCCTATCCTCCATCCTGTCCGATCCTCCATCCTATCCAATCCCCTATTATATCCTTCTCTACCCTATCCTATCCTCTATCCTATCCTATCCTCTATCCTATCCTCTCCTCAATCCTATCCTATCCTCTATCCTATCCTCTCCTCAATCCTATCCTATCCTCTATCCTATCCTATCCTCTATCCTATTCAATCTCATATCCTATCCTATCCTCTATCATATCCTATCCTCTATCGTATCCTATCTTCTATCGTATCCTATCCTCTATTCTATCCAATCCTGTATCCTATCCTCTATCCTATCCTATCCTCTATCCTATCCTATCCTCTATCCTATCCTATCCTATCCTCCATCCTATCCTATCCTCCATCCTATCCAATCCCCTATCCTATCCTGAAGCCTATCTTCTCCTCATTCCTATACTATTGTATCCTCTATCCTATCCTATCCTCTATCCTATCCTATCCTCAATCCTATCCTATCCTCTATCCTATCCTATCCTCTATCCTATCCTATACTCAATCCTATCCTATCCTATCCTCCATCCTGTCCGATCCTCCATCTTATCCAATCTCTTATCCTATCCTTCTCTACCCTATCCTATCCTCTATCCTATCCTATCCTCTATCCTATCCTATCCTCTATCCTATCTTATCCTCTATCCTATCCTATCCTCTATCCTATCTTATCCTCTATCCTATCCTATACTCTATCCTATTCAATCTCATATCCTATCCTATCCTCTATCATATCCTATCCTCTATCGTATCCTATCTTCTATCGTATCCTATCCTCTATCCTATCCAATCCTCTATCCTATCCTCTATCCTATCCTATTCTCTATCCTATCCTATCCTCAATCCTATCCTATCCTATCCTCCATCCTATCCTATCCTCCATCCTATCCAATCCCCTATCCTATCCTCAATCCTATCCTATCCTCATTCCTATCCTATCCTCAATCCTATCGTATCCTCTATCCTATTGCATCCTCTATCCTATCCTATCCTCTATCCTATCCTATCCTCAATCCTATCCTATCCTCAATCCTATCCTATCCTATCCTCTATCCTATCCTATCATCTATCATATCCTATCCTCTATCCTATCCTATCGTCTATCCTATACTATCCTCTATCCTATCCTATCCTCTATCCTATAATATATTCTATCCCATCCTAATATCTATCCTATCAATCCCCTATCCTATCCTCTATCCTATCCTATCCTCTATCCTATCCAATTCTCTATCCTATCCTATCCTCTATCCAATCCTATCCTTAATCCTATCCTATCCTCAATCCTAACCTATCCTCTATCCTATCCTATCCTCTATCCTATCCTATCCTCTATCCTATCCTATCCTCTATCGTATCCTATCCTCTATCGTATCCAATCCTCTATCCTATCCTCTATCCTATCCTATCCTCTATCCTATCCTATCATCTATCCTATCCTATTCTCTATCCTATCCTATCCTCTATCCTATACTATCCACTATCGTATGCTCTATCCTATCCTATCCTCTATCCTATCCCATCCACTATCGTATGCTCTATCCTATCCTATCCTCTATCCTATCCAATCCCCTATCCTATCCTCTACTCTATCCTATCCTCAACCCTATAATACCATGTATCCTATCCTATTCTCTATCCTATCCTATCCTATCGTGTATCGTATGCTCTATCCTATCCTATCCACTATCCTATCCTATCCTCTATCCAATCCTATCGTCTATCCTACCCTATCCTCTATCCTATCCTATCCTCTATCCTATCCTATCCTCTATCCTATAATATCCTCTATCCCATCCTAATCTCTATCCTATCAATCCCCTATCCTATCCTCTATCCTATCCTATCCTCTATCCTATCCAATTCTCTATCCTATCCTATCCTCTATCCAATCCTATCCTCAATTCAATCCTATCCTCTATCCTATAATATCCTCTATCGTATCCTATCCTATCCTCTACCCTATCCTATCTTCTATCCTATCCTATTCTCTATCCTATCCTATCCTATGCACTATCGTATGCTCTATCCTATCCTATCCTCTATCCTATCCAATCCCCTTTCCTATCCTCTACCCTAGAATACCATGTATCCTATCCTATTCTCTATCCTATCCTATCCTATGCTCTATCCTATCCTATTCTCTATCTTACCCTATGCTCTATCCTATAATATCCTCTATCCCATCCTAATCTCTATCCTATCAATCCCCTATCCTATCCTCTATCCTATCCTATCCTCTATCCTATCCTATTCTCTATCCTACCCTATCCTCTATCCTATAATATCCTCTATCCCATCCTAATCTCTATCCTATCAATCCCCTATCCTATCCTCTATCCTATCCTATTCTCTATCCTATCCTATCCTATGCTCTATCCTATCATATTCTCTATCCTACCCTATGCTCTATCCTATAATATCCTCAATCCCATCCTAATCTCTATCCTATCAATCCCCTATCCTATCCTCTATCCTATCCTATCCTCAATCCTATCCTATCCTCATTCCTATCCTATCCTATCCTCTATCCTATCCTATCCTCTATCCTATCCTCTATCCTATCCTCTATCCTATCCTCTATCCTATCCTCTATCCTATCCTCTATCCTATCCTATCCTCTATTCTATCCTCTCCTCAATCCTATCCTATCCTATATCCTATTCTATCCTCTATCCTATCCTATCCTCAATCCAACCCTATACTCTATCCTATCCTATCCTCTATCGTATCCTATAATCTATCCTATCCAATCCTCTATCCTATAATATATTCTATCCCATCCTAATCTCTATCCTATAAATCCCCTATCCTATCCTCTATCCTATCCTATCCTCTATCCTATCCAATTCTCTATCCTATCCTATCCTCAATCCAATCCTATCCTCAATTCAATCCTATCCTCTATCCTATAATATCCTCTATCCTATCCTATCCTATCCTCTATCCTATCCTCTCCTCAATCCTATCCTATCCTCTATCCTATTCTATCCTCTATCCTATCCTATCCTCAATCCAATCCTATCCTCTATCCTATCCTATCCTCTATCCTATCTTATCCTCTATCCTATCCTGTACTCTATTCTATCCTATCCTCTATCTTATCCTATCCATTATCCTATCCTATCCTCAATCCAATCCTATCCTCCATCCTATCCAATCCCCTATCCTATCCTCAATCCTATCCTATCCTCATTCCTATCCTATCCTCAATCCTATCGTATCCTCTATCCTATAGTATCCTCTATCCTATCCTATCCTCTATCCTATCTTATCCTCAATCCTATCCTATCCTCAATCCTATCCTATCCTATCCTCTATCCTATCCTATCATCTATCATATCCTATCCTCTATCCTATCCTATCGTCTATCCTATACTATCCTCTATCCTATCCTATCCTCTATCCTATAATATATTCTATCCCGTCCTAATCTCTATCCTATCAATCCCCTATCCTATCCTCTATCCTATCCTATCCTCTATCCTATCCAATTCTCTATCCTATCCTATCCTCTATCCAATCCTATCCTCAATTCAATCCTATCCTCTATCCTATAATATCCTCTATCCTATCCTATCCTATCCTCTATCCTATCCTCTCCTCAATCCTATCCTATCCTCTATCCTATTCTATCCTCTATCCTATCCTATCCTCAAACCAATCCTATCCTCTATCCTATAATATCCTCTATCCTATCCTATCCTATCCTCTATCCTATCCTCTATCCTATCCTCTATCCTATCCTATCCTCTATACTCTCCTCTCCTCAATCCTATCCTATCCTCAATCCTATCCTATCCTCTATCCTATCTTATCCTCTATCCTATCCAATCCCCTATCCTATCCTCTACCCTATAATACCATGTATCCTATCCTATTCTCTATCCTATCCTATCTTATCCTCTATCGTATGCTCTATCCTATCCTATCCACTATCCAATCCTATACTCTATCATATCCTATCCCCTATCCTATCCTTAATCCTATCCTATCCTCAATCCTAACCTATCCTCTATCCTATCCTATTCTCTATCCTATCCTATCCTCTATCCTATCCTATCCTCTATCCTATCCTATCCTCTATCCTATCTTATCCTCTATCCTATCCTGTCCTCTATTCTATCCTATCCTCTATCTTATCATATCCACTATCCTATCCTATACTCTATCCTATTCTATCCTCTATCTTATCATATCCACTATCCTATCCTATACTCTATCCTATTCTATCCTCTATCCTATCCTATCATCAATCCAATGCTATCCACTATCCTATCCTATCCTCTATCGTATCCTATCCTCTATCGTATCCAATCCTCTATCCTATCCTCTATCCTATCCTATCCTCTATCCTATCCTATTCTCTATCCTATCCTATCCTCTATCCTATCCTATTCTCTATCCTACCCTATCCTCTATCCTATAATATCCTCTATCCCATCCTAATCTCTATCCTATCAATCCCCTATCCTATCCTCTATCCTATCCTATTCTCTATCCTATCCTATCCTATGCTCTATCCTATCATATTCTCTATCCTACCCTATGCTCTATCCTATAATATCCTCAATCCCACCCTAATCTCTATCCCATCAATCCCCTATCCTATCCTCTATCCTATCCTATCCTCAATCCTATCCTATCCCCATTCCTATCCTATCCTATCCTCTATCCTATCCTATCCTCTATCCTATCCTCTATCCAATCCTCTATCCTATCCTCTATCCTATCCTCTATCCTATCCTATCCTCTATTCTATCCTCTCCTCAATCCTATCCTATCCTATATCCTATTCTATCCTCTATCCTATCCTATCCTCAATCCAACCCTATACTCTATCCTATCCTATCCTCTATCGTATCCTATAATCTATCCTATCCAATCCTCTATCCTATAATATATTCTATCCCATCCTAATCTCTATCCTATAAATCCCCTATCCTATCCTCTATCCTATCCTATCCTCTATCCTATCCAATTCTCTATCCTATCCTATCCTCAATCCAATCCTATCCTCAATTCAATCCTATCCTCTATCCTATAATATCCTCTATCCTATCCTATCCTATCCTCTATCCTATCCTCTCCTCAATCCTATCCTATCCTCTATCCTATTCTATCCTCTATCCTATCCTATCCTCAATCCAATCCTATCCTCTATCCTATCCTATCCTCTATCCTATCTTATCCTCTATCCTATCCTGTACTCTATTCTATCCTATCCTCTATCTTATCCTATCCATTATCCTATCCTATCCTCAATCCAATCCTATCCTCCATCCTATCCAATCCCCTATCCTATCCTCAATCCTATCCTATCCTCATTCCTATCCTATCCTCAATCCTATCGTATCCTCTATCCTATAGTATCCTCTATCCTATCCTATCCTCTATCCTATCTTATCCTCAATCCTATCCTATCCTCAATCCTATCCTATCCTATCCTCTATCCTATCCTCTCCTCAATCCTATCCTATCCTCTATCCTATTCTATCCTCTATCCTATCCTATCCTCAATCCAATCCTATCCTCTATCCTATAATATCCTCTATCCTATCCTATCCTATCCTCTATCCTATCCTCTATCCTATCCTCTATCCTATCCTCTATCCTATCCTATCCTCTATACTCTCCTCTCCTCAATCCTATCCTATCCTCAATCCTATCCTATCCTCTATCCTATCTTATCCTCTATCCTATCCAATCCCCTATCCTATCCTCTACCCTATAATACCATGTATCCTATCCTATTCTCTATCCTATCCTATCCTATCCTCTATCGTATGCTCTATCCTATCCTATCCACTATCCAATCCTATACTCTATCATATCCTATCCCCTATCCTATCCTTAATCCTATCCTATCCTCAATCCTAACCTATCCTCTATCCTATCCTATTCTCTATCCTATCCTATCCTCTATCCTATCCTATCCTCTATCCTATCCTATCCTCTATCCTATCTTATCCTCTATCCTATCCTGTCCTCTATTCTATCCTATCCTCTATCTTATCATATCCACTATCCTATCCTATACTCTATCCTATTCTATCCTCTATCTTATCATATCCACTATCCTATCCTATACTCTATCCTATTCTATCCTCTATCCTATCCTATCATCAATCCAATGCTATCCTCTATCCTATCCTATCCTCTATCGTATCCTATCCTCTATCGTATCCAATCCTCTATCCTATCCTCTATCCTATCCTATCCTCTATCCTATCCAATCATCTATCCTATCCTATTCTCTATCCTATCCTATCCTCTATCCTATTCTATCCACTATCGTATGCTCTATCCTATCCAATCCCCTATCCTATCCTCTACCCTATCCTATCCTCAACCCTATAATACCATGGATCCTATCCTATTCTCTATCGTATCCTATCCTTTCCTCTATCGTATGCTCTATCCTATCCAATCCCCTATCCTATCCTCTACCCTATCCTATCCTCAACCCTATAATACCATGTATCCTATCCTATTCTCTATCCTATCCTATCCTATCCTCCATCGTATGCTCTATCCTATCCTATCCACTATCCTATCCTATCCTCTATCCTATCCTATCGTCTATCCTATCCTATCCTCTATCCTATCCTATCCTCTATCCTATCCTATCCTCTATCCTATAATATCCTCTATCCCATCCTAATCTCTATCCTATCAATCCCCTATCCTATCGTCTATCCTATCCTATCCTCTATCCTATCCAATTCTCTATCCTATCCTATCCTCTATCATATCCTATCCTCTATCCTATCCTATCCTCTATCCTATCCTATCCTCTATCCTATCCTCTCCTCAATCCTATCCTATCCTCAATCCTAACCTAACCTCTATCCTATCCTATTCTCTATCCTATCCTATCCTCTATCCTATCCTATCCTCTATCCTATCCTATCCTCTATCCTATCCTCTCCTCAATCCTATCCTATCCTCTATCCTATCCTATCCTCTATCCTATTCAATCTCATATCCTATCCTATCCTCTATCATATCCTATCCTCTATCGTATCATATCTTCTATCGTATCCTATCCTCTATCCTATCCAATCCTCTATCCTATCCTCTATCCTATCCTGTCCTCTATCCTATCCTATCCTCAATCCTATCCTATCCTATCCTCCATCCTATCCTATCCTCCATCCTATCCAATCCCCTATCCTATCCTCAATCCTATCCTATCCTATCCTCAATCCTATCGTATCCTCTATCCTATAGTATCCTCTATCCTATTATATCCTCTATCCTATCCTATCCTCAATCCTATCCTATCCTCAATCCTATCCTATCCTATCCTCTATCCTATCCTATCATCTATCATATCCTATCCTCTATCCTATCCTATCGTCTATCCTATCCTATCCTCTATCCTATCCTATCCTCTATCCTATCCTCTCCTCAATCCTATCCTATCCTCTATCCTATCCTCTATCCTATCCTCTCCTCAATCCTATCCTATCCTCTATCCTATCCTATCCCCTATCCTATTCAATCTCATATCCTATCCTATCCTCTATCATATCCTATCCTCTATCGTATCCTATCTTCTATCGTATCCTATCCTCTATCCTATCCTATCCTCTATCCTATCCTCTATCCTATCCTCTACCCTATCCTATCCTCTATTATATCCAATTCTCTATCCTATCCTATCCTCTATCATATCCTATCCTATATCCTATCCTATCCTCTATCCTATCCTATCCTCTATCCTATCCTCTCCTCAATCCTATCCTATCCTCAATCCTATCCTATCCTCAATCCTATCCTATCCTCTATCCTATCCTGTACTCTATTCTATCCTATCCTCTATCTTATCTTATCCACTATCCTATCCTATCCTCTATCCTATTCTATCCTCTATTCTATCCTATCCTCAATCCAATCCTATCCTCTATCCTATAATATCCTCTATCCTATCCTATCCTATCCTCTATCCTATCCAATTCTCTATCCTATCCTATCCTCTATCATATCCTATCATCTATCATATCCTATTCTCTATCCTATCCTATCGTCTATCCTATCCTATCCTCTATCCTATCCTATCCCTTACCCTATAATATATTCTATCCCATCCTAATCTCTATCCTATCAATCCCCTATCCTATCCTCTATCCTATCCTATCCTCTATCCTATCCAATTCTCTATCCTATCCTATCCTCTATCATATCCTATCCTCTATCCTATCCTATCCTCTATCCTATCCTATCCTCTATCCTATCCTCTCCTCAATCCTATCCTATCCTCTATCCTATCCTATCCCCTATCCTATTCAATCTCATATCCTATCCTATCCTCTATCATATCCTATCCTCTATCGTATCCTATCTTCTATCGTATCCTATCCTCTATCCTATCCTATCCTCTATCCTATAATATCCTCTATCCCATCCTAATCTCTATCCTATCAATCCCCTATCCTATCCTCTATCCTATCCTATTCTCTATCCTATCCTATCCTATGCTCTATCCTATCATATTCTCTATCCTACCCTATGCTCTATCCTATAATATCCTCAATCCCACCCTAATCTCTATCCCATCAATCCCCTATCCTATCCTCTATCCTATCCTATCCTCAATCCTATCCTATCCCCATTCCTATCCTATCCTATCCTCTATCCTATCCTATCCTCTATCCTATCCTCTATCCTATCCTCTATCCTATCCTCTATCCTATCCTCTATCCTATCCTATCCTCTATTCTATCCTCTCCTCAATCCTATCCTATCCTATATCCTATTCTATCCTCTATCCTATCCTATCCTCAATCCAACCCTATACTCTATCCTATCCTATCCTCTATCGTATCCTATAATCTATCCTATCCAATCCTCTATCCTATAATATATTCTATCCCATCCTAATCTCTATCCTATAAATCCCCTATCCTATCCTCTATCCTATCCTATCCTCTATCCTATCCAATTCTCTATCCTATCCTATCCTCAATCCAATCCTATCCTCAATTCAATCCTATCCTCTATCCTATAATATCCTCTATCCTATCCTATCCTATCCTCTATCCTATCCTCTCCTCAATCCTATCCTATCCTCTATCCTATTCTATCCTCTATCCTATCCTATCCTCAATCCAATCCTATCCTCTATCCTATCCTATCCTCTATCCTATCTTATCCTCTATCCTATCCTGTACTCTATTCTATCCTATCCTCTATCTTATCCTATCCATTATCCTATCCTATCCTCAATCCAATCCTATCCTCCATCCTATCCAATCCCCTATCCTATCCTCAATCCTATCCTATCCTCATTCCTATCCTATCCTCAATCCTATCGTATCCTCTATCCTATAGTATCCTCTATCCTATCCTATCCTCTATCCTATCTTATCCTCAACCCTATCCTATCCTCAATCCTATCCTATCCTATCCTCTATCCTATCCTCTCCTCAATCCTATCCTATCCTCTATCCTATTCTATCCTCTATCCTATCCTATCCTCAATCCAATCCTATCCTCTATCCTATAATATCCTCTATCCTATCCTATCCTATCCTCTATCCTATCCTCTATCCTATCCTCTATCCTATCCTATCCTCTATACTCTCCTCTCCTCAATCCTATCCTATCCTCAATCCTATCCTATCCTCTATCCTATCTTATCCTCTATCCTATCCAATCCCCTATCCTATCCTCTACCCTATAATACCATGTATCCTATCCTATTCTCTATCCTATCCTATCCTATCCTCTATCGTATGCTCTATCCTATCCTATCCACTATCCAATCCTATACTCTATCATATCCTATCCCCTATCCTATCCTTAATCCTATCCTATCCTCAATCCTAACCTATCCTCTATCCTATCCTATTCTCTATCCTATCCTATCCTCTATCCTATCCTATCCTCTATCCTATCCTATCCTCTATCCTATCTTATCCTCTATCCTATCCTGTCCTCTATTCTATCCTATCCTCTATCTTATCATATCCACTATCCTATCCTATACTCTATCCTATTCTATCCTCTATCTTATCATATCCACTATCCTATCCTATACTCTATCCTATTCTATCCTCTATCCTATCCTATCATCAATCCAATGCTATCCTCTATCCTATCCTATCCTCTATCGTATCCTATCCTCTATCGTATCCAATCCTCTATCCTATCCTCTATCCTATCCTATCCTCTATCCTATCCTATCATCTATCCTATCCTATTCTCTATCCTATCCTATCCTCTATCCTATTCTATCCACTATCGTATGCTCTATCCTATCCAATCCCCTATCCTATCCTCTACCCTATCCTATCCTCAACCCTATAATACCATGTATCCTATCCTATTCTCTATCGTATCCTAACCTTTCCTCTATCGTATGCTCTATCCTATCCAATCCCCTATCCTATCCTCTACCCTATCCTATCCTCAACCCTATAATACCATGTATCCTATCCTATTCTCTATCCTATCATATCCTATCCTCCATCGTATGCTCTATCCTATCCTATCCACTATCCTATCCTATCCTCTATCCTATCCTATCGTCTATCCTATCCTATCCTCTATCCTATCCTATCCTCTATCCTATCCTATCCTCTATCCTATAATATCCTCTATCCCATCCTAATCTCTATCCTATCAATCCCCTATCCTATCGTCTATCCTATCCTATCCTCTATCCTATCCAATTCTCTATCCTATCCTATCCTCTATCATATCCTATCCTCTATCCTATCCTATCCTCTATCCTATCCTATCCTCTATCCTATCCTCTCCTCAATCCTATCCTATCCTCAATCCTAACCTAACCTCTATCCTATCCTATTCTCTATCCTATCCTATCCTCTATCCTATCCTATCCTCTATCCTATCCTATCCTCTATCCTATCCTCTCCTCAATCCTATCCTATCCTCTATCCTATCCTATCCTCTATCCTATTCAATCTCATATCCTATCCTATCCTCTATCATATCCTATCCTCTATCGTATCATATCTTCTATCGTATCCTATCCTCTATCCTATCCAATCCTCTATCCTATCCTCTATCCTATCCTGTCCTCTATCCTATCCTATCCTCAATCCTATCCTATCCTATCCTCCATCCTATCCTATCCTCCATCCTATCCAATCCCCTATCCTATCCTCAATCCTATCCTATCCTATCCTCAATCCTATCGTATCCTCTATCCTATAGTATCCTCTATCCTATCCTATCCTCTATCCTATCCTATCCTCAATCCTATCCTATCCTCAATCCTATCCTATCCTATCCTCTATCCTATCCTATCATCTATCATATCCTATCCTCTATCCTATCCTCTCCTCAATCCTATCCTATCCTCTATCCTATCCTATCCCCTATCCTATTCAATCTCATATCCTATCCTATCCTCTATCATATCCTATCCTCTATCGTATCCTATCTTCTATCGTATCCTATCCTCTATCCTATCCTATCCTCTATCCTATCCTCTATCCTATCCTCTACCCTATCCTATCCTCTATTATATCCAATTCTCTATCCTATCCTATCCTCTATCATATCCTATCCTATATCCTATCCTATCCTCTATCCTATCCTATCCTCTATCCTATCCTCTCCTCAATCCTATCCTATCCTCAATCCTATCCTATCCTCAATCCTATCCTATCCTCTATCCTATCCTGTACTCTATTCTATCCTATCCTCTATCTTATCCTATCCACTATCCTATCCTATCCTCTATCCTATTCTATCCTCTATTCTATCCTATCCTCAATCCAATCCTATCCTCTATCCTATAATATCCTCTATCCTATCCTATCCTATCCTCTATCCTATCCAATTCTCTATCCTATCCTATCCTCTATCATATCCTATCATCTATCATATCCTATTCTCTATCCTATCCTATCGTCTATCCTATCCTATCCTCTATCCTATCCTATCCCTTACCCTATAATATATTCTATCCCATCCTAATCTCTATCCTATCAATCCCCTATCCTATCCTCTATCCTATCCTATCCTCTATCCTATCCAATTCTCTATCCTATCCTATCCTCTATCATATCCTATCCTCTATCCTATCCTATCCTCTATCCTATCCTATCCTCTATCCTATCCTATCCTCTATCATATCCTATCCTCTATCGTATCCTATCTTCTATCGTATCCTATCCTCTATCCTATTCTATCCTCTATCCTATCCTCTATCCTATCCTCTACCCTATCCTATCCTCTATTATATCCAATTCTCTATCCTATCCTATCCTCTATCATATCCTATCCTATATCCTATCCTATCCTCTATCCTATCCTATCCTCTATCCTATCCTCTCCTCAATCCTATCCTATCCTCAATCCTATCCTATCCTCAATCCTATCCTATCCTCTATCCTATCTTATCCTCTATCCTATCCTGTACTCTATTCTATCCTATCCTCTATCTTATCCTATCCACTATCCTATCCTATCCTCTATCCTATTCTATCCTCTATTCTATCCTATCCTCAATCCAATCCTATCCTCTATCCTATAATATCCTCTATCCTATCCTATCCTATCCTCTATCCTATCCAATTCTCTATCCTATCCTATCCTCTATCATATCCTATCATCTATCATATCCTATTCTCTATCCTATCCTATCGTCTATCCTATCCTATCCTCCATCCTATCCTATCCCTAATCCTATAATATATTCTATCCCATCCTAATCTCTATCCTATCAATCCCCTATCCTATCCTCTATCCTATCCAATTCTCTATCCTATCCTATCCTCTATCATATCCTATCCTCTATCCTATCCTATCCTCTATCCTATCCTATCCTCTATCCTATCCTATCCTCTATCCTATCCTATCCTCTATCCTATCCTATCCTCTATCCTATCCAGTCCCCTATCCTATCCTCTATCATATCCTATCCTCTTTACTATAATATCATCTATCCTATCCTATCCGATCCTCTATCCTATCCTATCCTCTATCCTATCCTATTCTCTATCCTATCCTATCCTCTATCCTATCCTATCCTCTATCCTATCATATCCTCTATCCTATCCTATCCTGTATCCTATCCTATCCTCTATTCTATCCAATCCCCTATCCTATCCTCTATCCTATCCTATCCTCTATCCTATCCTATCCTCTATCATATCCTATCCTCTATCCTATCTTATCCTCTATCCTATTCTATCCTCTATCCAATCCAATCCTATATCCTATTCACTGTCCAATCCTATCCTATCCTCTATCGTATCCTATCCTCTATCCTATCCAATCGTCTATCCTATCCTCTATCTTATCCTATCTTCTATATTATAATATTCTCTATCCTATCCTATCCTCTATCCTATCCAATCCTGTATCCTATCCTCTATCCTATCCTATCCTCTATCCTATCCTATCCTCTACCCTATCTTATCCTCTATCCTATCCTGTACTCTATTCTATCATATCCTCTATCTTATCCTATCCACTATCCTATCCTATCCTCTATCCTATCCAATCCTCTATCGTATCCTCTATCCTATCCTACCCTCTATCCTATCCTACCCTCTATCCTATCGTATCCTCTATCCTATCCTATCCTAAATCCTATCCTATCCTCAATCCTATCCTATCCTGAACCCTATCCTATCCTCAACGCTATCGTATCCCGTATTCTATCCTATCCTCTATCCTATCCTATCCTCTATGCTATCCAATCCGCAATTCTTTCCTCTATCCTATCCTATCGTCTATCCTATCCTATCCTCCATAATATCGTATCCTCTATCCTATCCTATCCTCTATCCTGTAATATCATCTATCCTATCCTATTCTCTATCCTATCCTATCGTATCCACTATCGTATCCTATCCTCTATCCTATCCAATCCTCTATCGTATCCTCTATCCTATCCTACCCTCTATCCTATCCTACCCTTTATCCTATCGTATCCTCTATCCTATCCTAGCCTCAATTCTATCGTATCCTCTATCCTATCCTATCCTCAATCCTATCCTATCTTATCCTCTATCCAATCCTATCCCCAATCCTATAAAATACTCTATCCTATCCTATCCTCTATCATATAATACCCTCTATCGTATCCTATATACTACACTATCTTATCCTTTATCCTATAATATCCTCTATCCTATCCTATCCTCTATCCTATTCTATCCTCTATCCTATCCTATCCTCTATCCTATCCTATCCTCTATCCTATCCTATACTCAATCCTATCCTATCCTATCCTCCATCCTGTCCGATCCTCCATCTTATCCAATCCCCTATACTATCCTTCTCTACCCTATCCTATCCTCTATCCTATCCTATCCTCTATCCTATCCTATCCTCAATCCTATCCTATCCTCTATCCTATCCTATCCTCTATCCTATCCTATACTCAATCCTATCCTATCCTATCCTCCATCCTGTCCGATCCTCCATCGTATCCAATCCCCTATCCTATCCTTCTCTACCCTATCCTATCCTCTATCCTATCCTATCCTCTATCCTATCCTATCCTCTATCCTATCTTATCCTCTATCCTATCCTATCCTCTATCCTATCCTCTCCTCAATCCTATCCTATCCTCTATCCTATCCTCTATCCTATCCTCTATCCTATCCTCTCCTCAATCCTATCCTATCCTCTATCCTATCCTATCCTCTATCCTATTCAATCTCATATCCTATCCTATCCTCTATCATATCCTATCCTCTATCGTATCCTATCTTCTATCGTATCCTATCCTCTATCCTATCCAATCCTCTATCCTATCCTCTATCCTATCCTATTCTCTATCCTATCCTATCCTCAATCCTATCCTATCCTATCCTCCATCCTATCCAATCCCCTATCCTATCCTCAATCCTATCCTCTCCTCAATCCTATCCTATCCTCTATCCTATCCTCTATCCTATCCTCTATCCTATCCTCTCCTCAATCCTATCCTATCCTCTATCCTATCCTATCCTCTATCCTATTTAATCTCATATCCTATCCTATCCTCTATCATATCCTATCCTCTATCGTATCCTATCTTCTATCGTATCCTATCCTCTATCCTATCCAATCCTCTATCCTATCCTCTATCCTATCCTATTCTCTATCCTATCCTATCCTCTATCCTATCCTATCCTCTATCCTATCCTCTCCTCAATCCTATCCTATCCTCTATCCTATCCTCTATCCTATCCTCTATCCTATCCTCTCCTCAATCCTATCCTATCCTCTATCCTATCCTATCCTCTATCCTATTCAATCTCATATCCTATCCTATCCTCTATCATATCCTATCCTCTATCGTATCCTATCTTCTATCGTATCCTATCCTCTATCCTATCCAATCCTCTATCCTATCCTCTATCCTATCCTATTCTCTATCCTATCCTATCCTCAATCCTATCCTATCCTATCCTCCATCCTATCCAATCCCCTATCCTATCCTCAATCCTATCCTATCCTCATTCCTATCCTATCCTCAATCCTATCGTATCCTCTATCCTATTGTATCCTCTAACATATCCTATCCTCTATCCCATCCTATCCTCAATCCTATCCTATCCTATCCTCTATCCTATCCTATCATCTATCATATCCTATCCTCTATCCTATCCTATCGCCTATCCTATCCTATCCTCCATAATATCGTATCCTCTATCCTATCCTATCCTCTATCCTATCATATCCTCTATCCTATCCTATCCTGTATCCTATCCTATCCTCTATTCTATCCAATCCCCTATCCTATCCTCTATCCTATCCTATCCTCTATCCTATCCTATCCTCTATCATATCCTATCCTCTATCCTATCTTATCCTCTATCCTATTCTATCCTCTATCCAATCCAATCCTATATCCTATTCACTATCCACTCCTATCCTATCCTCTATCCTATCCTACCCTCTATCCTATCCTATCCTATATCATATCCTATCCTCTATCCTATCCTATCCTCTATCCTATCCTCTCCTCAATCCTATCCTATCCTCAATCCTATCCTATCCTCAATCCTATCCTATCCTCTATCCTATCTTATCCTCTATCCTATCCTGTACTCTATTCTATCCTATCCTCTATCTTATCCTATCCACTATCCTATCCTATCCTCTATCCTATTCTATCCTCTATTCTATCCTATCCTCAATCCAATCCTATCCTCTATCCTATAATATCCTCTATCCTATCCTATCCTATCCTCTATCCTATCCAATTCTCTATCCTATCCTATCCTCTATCATATCCTATCATCTATCATATCCTATTCTCTATCCTATCCTATCGTCTATCCTATCCTATCCTCCATCCTATCCTATCCCTAATCCTATAATATATTCTATCCCATCCTAATCTCTATCCTATCAATCCCCTATCCTATCCTCTATCCTATCCTATCCTCTATCCTATCCAATTCTCTATCCTATCCTATCCTCTATCATATCCTATCCTCTATCCTATCCTATCCTCTATCCTATCCTATCCTCTATCCTATCCTATCCTCTATCCTATCCAGTCCCCTATCCTATCCTCTATCATATCCTATCCTCTTTACTATAATATCATCTATCCTATCCTATCCGATCCTCTATCCTATCCTATCCTCTATCCTATCCTATTCTCTATCCTATCCTATCCTCTATCCTATCCTATCCTCTATCCTATCATATCCTCTATCCTATCCTATCCTGTATCCTATCCTATCCTCTATTCTATCCAATCCCCTATCCTATCCTCTATCCTATCCTATCCTCTATCCTATCCTATCCTCTATCATATCCTATCCTCTATCCTATCTTATCCTCTATCCTATTCTATCCTCTATCCAATCCAATCCTATATCCTATTCACTGTCCAATCCTATCCTATCCTCTATCGTATCCTATCCTCTATCCTATCCAATCGTCTATCCTATCCTCTATCTTATCCTATCTTCTATATTATAATATTCTCTATCCTATCCTATCCTCTATCCTATCCAATCCTGTATCCTATCCTCTATCCTATCCTATCCTCTATCCTATCCTATCCTCTACCCTATCTTATCCTCTATCCTATCCTGTACTCTATTCTATCATATCCTCTATCTTATCCTATCCACTATCCTATCCTATCCTCTATCCTATCCAATCCTCTATCGTATCCTCTATCCTATCCTACCCTCTATCCTATCCTACCCTCTATCCTATCGTATCCTCTATCCTATCCTATCCTAAATCCTATCCTATCCTCAATCCTATCCTATCCTGAACCCTATCCTATCCTCAACGCTATCGTATCCCCTATTCTATCCTATCCTCTATCCTATCCTATCCTCTATGCTATCCAATCCGCAATTCTTTCCTCTATCCTATCCTATCGTCTATCCTATCCTATCCTCCATAATATCGTATCCTCTATCCTATCCTATCCTCTATCCTGTAATGTCATCTATCCTATCCTATTCTCTATCCTATCCTATCGTATCCACTATCGTATCCTATCCTCTATCCTATCCAATCCTCTATCGTATCCTCTATCCTATCCTACCCTCTATCCTATCCTACCCTTTATCCTATCGTATCCTCTATCCTATCCTAGCCTCAATTCTATCGTATCCTCTATCCTATCCTATCCTCAATCCTATCCTATCCTATCCTCTATCCAATCCTATCCCCAATCCTATAAAATACTCTATCCTATCCTATCCTCTATCATATAATACCCTCTATCGTATCCTATATACTACACTATCTTATCCTTTATCCTATAATATCCTCTATCCTATCCTATCCTCTATCCTATTCTATCCTCTATCCTATCCTATCCTCTATCCTATCCTATCCTCTATCCTATCCTATACTCAATCCTATCCTATCCTATCCTCCATCCTGTCCGATCCTCCATCTTATCCAATCCCCTATACTATCCTTCTCTACCCTATCCTATCCTCTATCCTATCCTATCCTCTATCCTATCCTATCCTCAATCCTATCCTATCCTCTATCCTATCCTATCCTCTATCCTATCCTATACTCAATCCTATCCTATCCTATCCTCCATCCTGTCCGATCCTCCATCGTATCCAATCCCCTATCCTATCCTTCTCTACCCTATCCTATCCTCTATCTTATCCTATCCTCAATCCTATCCTATCCTCTATCCTATCCTATCCTCTATCCTATCCTATACTCAATCCTATCCTATCCTATCCTCCATCCTGTCCGATCCTCCATCCTATCCAATCCCCTATCCTATCCTCAATCCTATCCTCTCCTCAATCCTATCCTATCCTCTATCCTATCCTCTATCCTATCCTCTATCCTATCCTCTCCTCAATCCTATCCTATCCTCTATCCTATCCTATCCTCTATCCTATTTAATCTCATATCCTATCCTATCCTCTATCATATCCTATCCTCTATCGTATCCTATCTTCTATCGTATCCTATCCTCTATCCTATCCAATCCTCTATCCTATCCTCTATCCTATCCTATTCTCTATCCTATCCTATCCTCTATCCTATCCTATCCTCTATCCTATCCTCTCCTCAATCCTATCCTATCCTCTATCCTATCCTCTATCCTATCCTCTATCCTGTCCTCTCCTCAATCCTATCCTATCCTCTATCCTATCCTATCCTCTATCCTATTCAATCTCATATCCTATCCTATCCTCTATCATATCCTATCCTCTATCGTATCCTATCTTCTATCGTATCCTATCCTCTATCCTATCCAATCCTCTATCCTATCCTCTATCCTATCCTATTCTCTATCCTATCCTATCCTCAATCCTATCCTATCCTATCCTCCATCCTATCCAATCCCCTATCCTATCCTCAATCCTATCCTATCCTCATTCCTATCCTATCCTCAATCCTATCGTATCCTCTATCCTATTGTATCCTCTAACCTATCCTATCCTCTATCCCATCCTATCCTCAATCCTATCCTATCCTATCCTCTATCCTATCCTATCATCTATCATATCCTATCCTCTATCCTATCCTATCGCCTATCCTATCCTATCCTCCATAATATCGTATCCTCTATCCTATCCTATCCTCTATCCTATCATATCCTCTATCCTATCCTATCCTGTATCCTATCCTATCCTCTATTCTATCCAATCCCCTATCCTATCCTCTATCCTATCCTATCCTCTATCCTATCCTATCCTCTATCATATCCTATCCTCTATCCTATCTTATCCTCTATCCTATTCTATCCTCTATCCAATCCAATCCTATATCCTATTCACTATCCACTCCTATCCTATCCTCTATCCTATCCTACCCTCTATCCTATCCTATCCTATATCATATCCTATCCTCTATCCTATCCAATCCCCTATCCTCTCCTCTATCCTATCCTATACTCTATCATATCCTAACCTCTATCCTATCTTATCCTCTATCCTATTCTATACTCTATCCTATCCTTTCCGCTACCCTATCCTATATCCTATCCTATCCTCTATCGTATCCTATCCTCTATCCTATCCACTCCTATATCGTATCCTCTAGCCTATCCTATCCTCTATCCTATCCTATCCTCTATCCTATCCTATCCTCTATCGTATCCTATCCTCTATCCTATCCTATCCTATCCTCTATCCTATCCTATCCTCTATCCTATCCAGTCCCCTATCCTATCCTCTATCATATCCTATCCTCTTTACTATAATATCAACTATCCTATCCTCTATCCTATCCTATCCTATCCTCTATCCTATCCTATCCTCAATCCTATCGTATCCTCTATCCTATTGTATCCTCTATCCTATCCTATCCTCTATCCTATCCTATCCTCTATGCTATCCTATCCCCAATTCGATCATATCCTCAAATCTATCCTATCCTCTATACTATCCTATCATTTATGCAATCCTATCCTATACTCTATACCATCCTATCATCTATGCTATCCTATCCTGAAACTTATCCTATCCTCTCTCCTATCGTATCCTCTATCCTATCCTATCCTCTATCCTATCCGATCCTCTATCCTATCCTCTTCTCAATCCTAACCAATTCTCCATCCTATTCTATCCTCTATCCTATCCTATCCTCAATCCAATCCTACACTCTATCCTATCCGATCCTCTATCGTATCCTATCCTCAATCCTATCCAATCCTCTATCCTATCCTCTATCCAATCCTATACTCTATCCTATCCTATCCTCTATCCTATCTTATCCTCTATCCTATCCTATCCTCAATCCTATCCTATCCTCAATCCTATCCTATCCTCTATCCTATCCTCTTCTCTATCCTATCCTATCCTCTATCCTATCCTATCCTCAATCCTATCCTATCCTCTATGCTATCCTATCCCCAATTCGATCATATCCTCAAATCTATCCTATCCTCTATCCTATCCTATCCTGAATCCTATCCTCTCCTCATTCCTATACTATTGTATCCTCTATCCTATCCTATCCTCTATCCTATCCTATCCTCAATCCTATCCTATCCTCTATCCTATCCTATCCTCTATCCTATCCTATACTCAATCCTATCCTATCCTATCCTCCATCCTGTCCGATCCTCCATCTTATCCAATCCCCTATCCTATCCTCTATCCTATCCTATCCTCTATCCTATCCTATCCTCTATCCTATCTTATCCTCTATCCTATCCTATCCTCTATCCTATCCTCAATCCTATCCTATCCTATCCTCTATCCTATCCTATCATCTATCATATCCTATCCTCTATCCTATCCTATCGTCTATCCTATCCTATCCTCCATAATATCGTATCCTCTATCCTATCCTATCCTCTATCCTATCATATCCTCTATCCTATCCTATCGTGTATCCTATCCTATCCTCTATTCTATCCAATCCCCTATCCTATCCTCTATCCTATCCTATCCTCTATCCTATCCTATCCTCTATCATATCCTATCCTCTATCCTATCTTATCCTCTATCCTATTCTATCCTCTATCCAATCCAATCCTATATCCTATTCACTATCCACTCCTATCCTATCCTCTATCCTATCCTACCCTCTATCCTATCATATCCTCTATCCTATCCTATCCTGTATCCTATTCTATCCTCTATCCTATCCAATCCTATATCCTATTCTCTATCCTATCCTATCCTATCCTCTATCCTATCCTACCCTCTATCCTATCCTATCCTATATCCTATCATATCCTCTATCCTATCCTATCCTGTATCCTATTCTATCCTCTATCCTATCCAATCCTATATCCTATTCTCTATCCTATCCTATCCTATCCTCTATCCTATCCTACCCTCTATCCTATCCTATCCTATATCCTATCCTATCCTCTATCCTATCCTATCCTCTATCCTATTCTATCCTCTATCCTATCCAATCCTATATCCTATTCTCTATCCTATCCTATCCTCTATCGTATCCTATCCTCTATGATATCCAATCCTCTATCCTATCCTCTATCCTATCCTATCCTCTATCCTATCCTATACTCAATCCTATCCTATCCTATCCTCCATCCTGTCCGATCCTCCATCCTATCCAATCCCCTATTATATCCTTCTCTACCCTATCCTATCCTCTATCCTATCCTATCCTCTATCCTATCCTCTCCTCAATCCTATCCTATCCTCTATCCTATCCTCTCCTCAATCCTATCCTATCCTCTATCCTATCCTATCCTCTATCCTATTCAATCTCATATCCTATCCTATCCTCTATCATATCCTATCCTCTATCGTATCCTATCTTCTATCGTATCCTATCCTCTATTCTATCCAATCCTGTATCCTATCCTCTATCCTATCCTATCCTCTATCCTATCCTATCCTATCCTCCATCCTATTCTATCCTCCATCCTATCCAATCCCCTATCCTATCCTGAATCCTATCCTCTCCTCATTCCTATACTATTGTATCCTCTATCCTATCCTATCCTCTATCCTATCCTATCCTCAATCCTATCCTATCCTCTATCCTATCCTATCCTCTATCCTATCCTATACTCAATCCTATCCTATCCTATCCTCCATCCTGTCCGATCCTCCATCTTATCCAATCCCTTATCCTATCCTTCTCTACCCTATCCTATCCTCTATCCTATCCTATCCTCTATCCTATCTTATCCTCTATCCTATCCTATACTCTATCCTATTCAATATCATATCCTATCCTATCCTCTATCCTATCCTATCCTCTATCCTATCCAGTCCCCTATCCTATCCTCTATCATATCCTATCCTCTTTACTATAATATCAACTATCCTATCCTCTATCCTATCCTATCCTCTATCCTATCCTATCCTATCCTCTATCCTATCCTATCCTCTGTCCCATCCTATACTCTATCCTATCCTATCCTCTATCCTATCATATCCTCTATCCTATCCTATCCTGTATCCTATCCTATCCTTTATTCTATCCAATCCCCTATCCTATCCTATCCTCTATCCTATCCTATTCTGTATCCTATTCTATCCTCTATCCTATCCAATCCTATATCCTATTCTCTATCCTATCCTATCCTATCCTCTATCCTATCCTACCCTCTATCCTATCCTATCCTATATCCTATCATATCCTCTATCCTATCCTATCCTGTATCCTATTCTATCCTCTATCCTATCCAATCCTATATCCTATTCTCTATCCTATCCTATCCTATCCTCTATCCTATCCTACCCTCTATCCTATCCTATCCTATATCCTATCCTATCCTCTATCCTATCCTATCCTCTATCCTATTCTATCCTCTATCCTATCCAATCCTATATCCTATTCTCTATCCTATCCTATCCTCTATCGTATCCTATCCTCTATCCTATCCAATCCTCTATCCTATCCTCTATCCTATCCTATCCTCTATCCTATCCTATACTCAATCCTATCCTATCCTATCCTCCATCCTGTCCGATCCTCCATCCTATCCAATCCCCTATTATATCCTTCTCTACCCTATCCTATCCTCTATCCTATCCTATCCTCTATCCTATCCTCTCCTCAATCCTATCCTATCCTCTATCCTATCCTCTCCTCAATCCTATCCTATCCTCTATCCTATCCTATCCTCTATCCTATTCAATCTCATATCCTATCCTATCCTCTATCATATCCTATCCTCTATCGTATCCTATCTTCTATCGTATCCTATCCTCTATTCTATCCAATCCTGTATCCTATCCTCTATCCTATCCTATCCTCTATCCTATCCTATCATCTATCCTATCCTATCCTATCCTCCATCCTATCCTATCCTCCATCCTATCCAATCCCCTATCCTATCCTGAATCCTATCCTCTCCTCATTCCTATACTATTGTATCCTCTATCCTATCCTATCCTCTATCCTATCCTATCCTCTATCCTATCCTATACTCAATCCTATCCTATCCTATCCTCCATCCTGTCCGATCCTCCATCTTATCCAATCCCTTATCCTATCCTTCTCTACCCTATCCTATCCTCTATCCTATCCTATCCTCTATCCTATCCTATCCTCTATCCTATCTTATCCTCTATCCTATCCTATCCTCTATCCTATCTTATCCTCTATCCTATCCTATACTCTATCCTATTCAATCTCATATCCTATCCTATCCTCTATCATATCCTATCCTCTATCGTATCCTATCTTCTATCCTATACTATCCTCTATCCTATCCTATCCTCTATCCTATAATATATTCTATCCCATCCTAATATCTATCCTATCAATCCCCTATCCTATCCTCTATCCTATCCTATCCTCTATCCTATCCAATTCTCTATCCTATCCTATCCTCTATCCAATCCTATCCTTAATCCTATCCTATCCTCAATCCTAACCTATCCTCTATCCTATCCTATCCTCTATCCTATCCTATCCTCTATCCTATCCTATCCTCTATCGTATCCTATCCTCTATCGTATCCAATCCTCTATCCTATCCTCTATCCTATCCTATCCTCTATCCTATCCTATCATCTATCCTATCCTATTCTCTATCCTATCCTATCCTCTATCCTATCCTATCCACTATCGTATGCTCTATCCTATCCTATCCTCTATCCTATCCCATCCACTATCGTATGCTCTATCCTATCCTATCCTCTATCCTATCCAATCCCCTATCCTATCCTCTACTCTATCCTATCCTCAACCCTATAATACCATGTATCCTATCCTATTCTCTATCCTATCCTATCCTATCGTGTATCGTATGCTCTATCCTATCCTATCCACTATCCTATCCTATCCTCTGTCCAATCCTATCGTCTATCCTACCCTATCCTCTATCCTATCCTATCCTCTATCCTATCCTATCCTCTATCCTATAATATCCTCTATCCCATCCTAATCTCTATCCTATCAATCCCCTATCCTATCCTCTATCCTATCCTATCCTCTATCCTATCCAATTCTCTATCCTATCCTATCCTCTATCCAATCCTATCCTCAATTCAATCCTATCCTCTATCCTATAATATCCTCTATCGTATCCTATCCTATCCTCTACCCTATCCTATCTTCTATCCTATCCTATCCTATATCCTATCCTATCCTCTATCCTATCCTATCCTCTATCCTATTCTATCCTCTATCCTATCCAATCCTATATCCTATTCTCTATCCTATCCTATCCTCTATCGTATCCTATCCTCTATCCTATCCAATCCTCTATCCTATCCTCTATCCTATCCTATACTCAATCCTATCCTATCCTATCCTCCATCCTGTCCGATCCTCCATCCTATCCAATCCCCTATTATATCCTTCTCTACCCTATCCTATCCTCTATCCTATCCTATCCTCTATCCTATCCTCTCCTCAATCCTATCCTATCCTCTATCCTATCCTCTCCTCAATCCTATCCTATCCTCTATCCTATCCTATCCTCTATCCTATTCAATCTCATATCCTATCCTATCCTCTATCATATCCTATCCTCTATCGTATCCTATCTTCTATCGTATCCTATCCTCTATTCTATCCAATCCTGTATCCTATCCTCTATCCTATCCTATCCTCTATCCTATCCTATCCTCTATCCTATCCTATCCTCTATCCTATCCTATCCTATCCTCCATCCTATCCTATCCTCCATCCTATCCAATCCCCTATCCTATCCTGAATCCTATCTTCTCCTCATTCCTATACTATTGTATCCTCTATCCTATCCTATCCTCTATCCTATCCTATCCTCAATCCTATCCTATCCTCTATCCTATTCTATCCTCTATCCTATCCTATACTCAATCCTATCCTATCCTATCCTCCATCCTGTCTGATCCTCCATCTTATCCAATCCCTTATCCTATCCTTCTCTACCCTATCCTATCCTCTATCCTATCCTATCCTCTATCCTATCCTATCCTCTATCCTATCTTATCCTCTATCCTATCCTATCCTCTATCCTATCTTATCCTCTATCCTATCCTATAGTCTATCCTATTCAATCTCATATCCTATCCTATCCTCTATCATATCCTATCCTCTATCGTATCCTATCCTCAATCCTATCCTATCCTCAATCCTATCCTATCCTATCCTCTATCCTATCCTATCATCTATCATATCCTATCCTCTATCCTATCCTATCGTCTATCCTATACTATCCTCTATCCTATCCAATTCTCTATCCTATCCTATCCTCTATCCAATCCTATCCTTAATCCTATCCTATCCTCAATCCTAACCTATCCTCTATCCTATCCTATCCTCTATCCTATCCTATCCTCTATCCTATCCTATCCTCTATCGTATCCTATCCTCTATCGTATCCAATCCTCTATCCTATCCTCTATCCTATCCTATCCTCTATCCTATCCTATCATCTATCCTATCCTATTCTCTATCCTATCCTATCCTCTATCCTATCCTATCCACTATCGTATGCTCTATCCTATCCTATCCTCTATCCTATCCCATCCACTATCGTATGCTCTATCCTATCCTATCCTCTATCCTATCCAATCCCCTATCCTATCCTCTACTCTATCCTATCCTCAACCCTATAATACCATGTATCCTATCCTATTCTCTATCCTATCCTATCCTATCGTGTATCGTATGCTCTATCCTATTCTATCCTCTATCCTATCCTATCCTCAATCCAATCCTATCCTCTATCCTATAATATCCTCTATCCTATCCTATCCGATCCTCTATCCTATCCTCTATCCTATCCTCTATCCTATCCTATCCTCTATACTCTCCTCTCCTCAATCCTATCCTATCCTCAATCCTATCCTATCCTCTATCCTATCTTATCCTCTATCCTATCCAATCCCCTATCCTATCCTCTACCCTATAATACCATGTATCCTATCCTATTCTCTATCCTATCCTATCCTATCCTCTATCGTATGCTCTATCCTATCCTATCCACTATCCAATCCTATACTCTATCATATCCTATCCCCTATCCTATCCTTAATCCTATCCTATCCTCAATCCTAACCTATCCTCTATCCTATCCTATTCTCTATCCTATCCTATCCTCTATCCTATCCTATCCTCTATCCTATCCTATCCTCTATCCTATCTTATCCTCTATCTTATCATATCCACTATCCTATCCTATACACTATCCTATTCTATCCTCTATCCTATCCTATCATCAATCCAATGCTATCCTCTATCCTATCCTATCCTCTATCGTATCCTATCCTCTATCGTATCCAATCCTCTATCCTATCCTCTATCCTATCCTATCCTCTATCTTATCCTCTCCTCAATCCTATCCTATCCTCTATCCTATCCTCTCCTCAATCCTATCCTATCCTCTATCCTATCCTATCCTCTATCCTATTCAATCTCATATCCTATCCTATCCTCTATCATATCCTATCCTCTATCGTATCCTATCTTCTATCGTATCCTATCCTCTATTCTATCCAATCCTGTATCCTATCCTCTATCCTATCCTATCCTCTATCCTATCCTATCCTCTATCCTATCCTATCCTCTATCCTATCCTATCCTATCCTCCATCCTATCCTATCCTCCATCCTATCCAATCCCCTATCCTATCCTGAATCCTATCTTCTCCTCATTCCTATACTATTGTATCCTCTATCCTATCCTATCCTCTATCCTATCCTATCCTCAATCCTATCCTATCCTCTATCCTATTCTATCCTCTATCCTATCCTATACTCAATCCTATCCTATCCTATCCTCCATCCTGTCTGATCCTCCATCTTATCCAATCCCTTATCCTATCCTTCTCTACCCTATCCTATCCTCTATCCTATCCTATCCTCTATCCTATCCTATCCTCTATCCTATCTTATCCTCTATCCTATCCTATCCTCTATCCTATCTTATCCTCTATCCTATCCTATACTCTATCCTATTCAATCTCATATCCTATCCTATCCTCTATCATATCCTATCCTCTATCGTATCCTATCTTCTATCGTATCCTATCCTCTATCCTATCCAATCCTCTATCCTATCCTCTATCCTATCCTATTCTCTATCCTATCCTATCCTCAATCCTATCCTATCCTATCCTCCATCCTATCCTATCCTCCATCCTATCCAATCCCCTATCCTATCCTCAATCCTATCCTATCCTCATTCCTATCCTATCCTCAATCCTATCGTATCCTCTATCCTATTGTATCCTCTATCCTATCCTATCCTCTATCCTATCCTATCCTCAATCCTATCCTATCCTCAATCCTATCCTATCCTATCCTCTATCCTATCCTATCATCTATCATATCCTATCCTCTATCCTATCCTATCGTCTATCCTATACTATCCTCTATCCTATCCTATCCTCTATCCTATAATATATTCTATCCCATCCTAATATCTATCCTATCAATCCCCTATCCTATCCTCTATCCTATCCTATCCTCTATCCTATCCAATTCTCTATCCTATCCTATCCTCTATCCAATCCTATCCTTAATCCTATCCTATCCTCAATCCTAACCTATCCTCTATCCTATCCTATCCTCTATCCTATCCTATCCTCTATCCTATCCTATCCTCTATCGTATCCTATCCTCTATCGTATCCAATCCTCTATCCTATCCTCTATCCTATCCTATCCTCTATCCTATCCTATCATCTATCCTATCCTATTCTCTATCCTATCCTATCCTCTATCCTATCCTATCCACTATCGTATGCTCTATCCTATCCTATCCTCTATCCTATCCCATCCACTATCGTATGCTCTATCCTATCCTATCCTCTATCCTATCCAATCCCCTATCCTATCCTCTACTCTATCCTATCCTCAACCCTATAATACCATGTATCCTATCCTATTCTCTATCCTATCCTATCCTATCGTGTATCGTATGCTCTATCCTATTCTATCCTCTATCCTATCCTATCCTCAATCCAATCCTATCCTCTATCCTATAATATCCTCTATCCTATCCTATCCGATCCTCTATCCTATCCTCTATCCTATCCTCTATCCTATCCTATCCTCTATACTCTCCTCTCCTCAATCCTATCCTATCCTCAATCCTATCCTATCCTCTATCCTATCTTATCCTCTATCCTATCCAATCCCCTATCCTATCCTCTACCCTATAATACCATGTATCCTATCCTATTCTCTATCCTATCCTATCCTATCCTCTATCGTATGCTCTATCCTATCCTATCCACTATCCAATCCTATACTCTATCATATCCTATCCCCTATCCTATCCTTAATCCTATCCTATCCTCAATCCTAACCTATCCTCTATCCTATCCTATTCTCTATCCTATCCTATCCTCTATCCTATCCTATCCTCTATCCTATCCTATCCTCTATCCTATCTTATCCTCTATCTTATCATATCCACTATCCTATCCTATACACTATCCTATTCTATCCTCTATCCTATCCTATCATCAATCCAATGCTATCCTCTATCCTATCCTATCCTCTATCGTATCCTATCCTCTATCGTATCCAATCCTCTATCCTATCCTCTATCCTATCCTATCCTCTATCCTATCCTATCCTCTATCCTATCCTATCCTCTATCCTATCCTATTCTCTATCCTACCCTATCCTCTATCCTATAATATCCTCTATCCCATCCTAATCTCTATCCTATCAATCCCCTATCCTATCCTCTATCCTATCCTATTCTCTATCCTATCCTATCCTATGCTCTATCCTATCATATTCTCTATCCTACCCTATGCTCTATCCTATAATATCCTCAATCCCATCCTAATCTCTATCCTATCAATCCCCTATCCTATCCTCTATCCTATCCTATCCTCAATCCTATCCTATCCCCATTCCTATCCTATCCTATCCTCTATCCTATCCTATCCTCTATCCTATCCTCTATCCTATCCTCTATCCTATCCTCTATCCTATCCTCTATCCTATCCTATCCTCTATTCTATCCTCTCCTCAATCCTATCCTATCCTATATCCTATTCTATCCTCTATCCTATCCTATCCTCAATCCAACCCTATACTCTATCCTATCCTATCCTCTATCGTATCCTATAATCTATCCTATCCAATCCTCTATCCTATAATATATTCTATCCCATCCTAATCTCTATCCTATAAATCCCCTATCCTATCCTCTATCCTACCCTATCCTCTATCCTATCCAATTCTCTATCCTATCCTATCCTCAATCCAATCCTATCCTCAATTCAATCCTATCCTCTATCCTATAATATCCTCTATCCTATCCTATCCTGCCCTCTATCCTATCCTCTCCTCAATCCTATCCTATCCTCTATCCTATTCTATCCTCTATCCTATCCTATCCTCAATCCAATCCTATCCTCTATCCTATCCTATCCTCTATCCTATCTTATCCTCTATCCTATCCTGTACTCTATTCTATCCTATCCTCTATCTTATCCTATCCATTATCCTATCCTATCCTCAATCCAATCCTATCCTCCATCCTATCCAATCCCCTATCCTATCCTCAATCCTATCCTATCCTCATTCCTATCCTATCCTCAATCCTATCGTATCCTCTATCCTATAGTATCCTCTATCCTATCCTATCCTCTATCCTATCTTATCCTCAATCCTATCCTATCCTCAATCCTATCCTATCCTATCCTCTATCCTATCCTATCCTCTATACTCTCCTCTCCTCAATCCTATCCTATCCTCAATCCTATCCTATCCTCTATCCTATCTTATCCTCTATCCTATCCAATCCCCTATCCTATCCTCTACCCTATAATACCATGTATCCTATCCTATTCTCTATCCTATCCTATCCTATCCTCTATCGTATGCTCTATACTATCCTATCCACTATCCAATCCTATACTCTATCATATCCTATCCCCTATCCTATCCTTAATCCTATCCTATCCTCAATCCTAACCTATCCTCTATCCTATCCTATTCTCTATCCTATCCTATCCTCTATCCTATCCTATCCTCTATCCTATCCTATCCTCTATCCTATCCTATACTCTATCCTATTCTATCCTCTATCTTATCATATCCACTATCCTATCCTATACTCTATCCTATTCTATCCTCTATCCTATCCTATCATCAATCCAATGCTATCCTCTATCCTATCCTGTCCTCTATCGTATCCTATCCTCTTTCGTATCCAATCCTCTATCCTATCCTCTATCCTATCCTATCCTCTATCCTATCCTATCATCTATCCTATCCTATTCTCTATCCTATCCTATCCTCTATCCTATTCTATCCACTATCGTATGCTCTATCCTATCCAATCCCCTATCCTATCCTCTACCCTATCCTATCCTCAACCCTATAATACCATGTATCCTATCCTATTCTCTATCCTATCCTATCCTATCCTCTATCGTATGCTCTATCCTATCCTATCCACTATCCTATCCTATCCTCTATCCTATCCTATCGTCTATCCTATCCTATCCTCTATCCTATCCTATCCTCTATCCCATCCTAATCTCTATCCTATCAATCCGCTATCCTATCCTCTATCCTATCCTATCCTCTATCCTATCCTATTCTCTATCCTACCCTATCCTCTATCCTATAATATCCTCTATACCATCCTAATCTCTATCCTATCAATCCCCTATCCTATCCTCTATCCTATCTTATCCTCTATCCTATCCTGTCCTCTATTCTATCCTATCCTCTATCCTATCCTATCCACTATCGTATGCTCTATCCTATCCAATCCCCTATCCTATCCTCTACCCTATCCTATCCTCAACCCTATAATACCATGTATCCTATCCTATTCTCTATCCTATCCTATCCTATCCTCCATCGTATGCTCTATCCTATCCTATCCACTATCCTATCCTATCCTCTATCCTATCCTATCGTCTATCCTATCCTATCGTCTATCCTATCCTATCCTCTATCCCATCCTATCCTCTATCCTATAATATCCTCTATCCCATCCTAATCTCTATCCTATCAATCCCCTATCCTATCGTCTATCCTATCCTATCCTCTATCCTATCCAATTCTCTATCCTATCCTATCCTCTATCATATCCTATCCTCTATCCTATCCTATCCTCTATCCTATCCTATCCTCTATCCTATCCTCTCCTCAATCCTATCCTATCCTCAATCCTAACCTAACCTCTATCCTATCCTATTCTCTATCCTATCCTATCCTCTATCCTATCCTATCCTCTATCCTATCCTATCCTCTATCCTATCCTATCCTCTATCCTATCCTCTCCTCAATCCTATCCTATCCTCTATCCTATCCTATCCTCTATCCTATTCAATCTCATATCCTATCCTATCCTCTATCATATCCTATCCTCTATCGTATCATATCTTCTATCGTATCATATCTTCTATCGTATCCTATCCTCTATCCTATCCAATCCTCTATCCTATCCTCTATCCTATCCTGTCCTCTATCCTATCCTATCCTCAATCCTATCCCATCCTATCCTCCATCCTATCCTATCCTCCATCCTATCCAATCCCCTATCCTATCCTCAATCCTATCCTATCCTATCCTCAATCCTATCGTATCCTCTATCCTATAGTATCCTCTATCCTATCCTATCCTCTATCCTATCCTATCCTCAATCCTATCCTATCCTCAATCCTATCCTATCCTATCCTCTATCCTATCCTATCATCTATCATATCCTATCCTCTATCCTATCCTATCGTCTATCCTATCCTATCCTCTATCCTATCCTATCCTCTATCCTATCCTCTCCTCAATCCTATCCTATCCTCTATCCTATCCTCTATCCTATCCTCTCCTCAATCCTATCCTATCCTCTATCCTATCCTATCCCCTATCCTATTCAATCTCATATCCTATCCTATCCTCTATCATATCCTATCCTCTATCGTATCCTATCTTCTATCGTATCCTATCCTCTATCCTATCCTATCCTCTATCCAATCCTATCCCCAATCCTATAAAATACTCTATCCTATCCTATCCTCTATCATATAATACCCTCTATCGTATCCTATATACTACACTATCTTATCCTTTATCCTATAATATCCTCTATCCTATCCTATCCTCTATCCTATTCTATCCTCTATCCTATCCTATCCTCTATCCTATCCTATCCTCTATCCTATCCTATACTCAATCCTATCCTATCCTATCCTCCATCCTGGCCGATCCTCCATCTTATCCAATCCCCTATCCTATCCTTCTCTACCCTATCCTATCCTCTATCCTATCCTATCCTCTATCCTATCCTATCCTCAATCCTATCCTATCCTCTATCCTATCCTATCCTCTATCCTATCCTATACTCAATCCTATCCTATCCTATCCTCCATCCTGTCCGATCCTCCATCGTATCCAATCCCCTATCCTATCCTTCTCTACCCTATCCTATCCTCTATCCTATCCTATCCTCTATCCTATCCTATCCTCTATCCTATCTTATCCTCTGTCCTATCCTATCCTCTATCCTATCCTCTCCTCAATCCTATCCTATCCTCTATCCTATCCTCTATCCTATCCTCTATCCTATCCTCTCCTCAATCCTATCCTATCCTCTATCCTATCCTATCCTCTATCCTATTCAATCTCATATCCTATCCTATCCTCTATCATATCCTATCCTCTATCTTATCCTATCTTCTATCGTATCCTATCCTCTATCCTATCCAATCCTCTATCCTATCCTCTATCCTATCCTATTCTCTATCCTATCCTATCCTCAATCCTATCCTATCCTATCCTCCATCCTATCCAATCCCCTATCCTATCCTCAATCCTATCCTCTCCTCAATCCTATCCTATCCTCTATCCTATCCTCTATCCTATCCTCCATCCTATCCTCTCCTCAATCCTATCCTATCCTCTATCCTATCCTATCCTCTATCCTATTCAATCTCATATCCTATCCTATCCTCTATCATATCCTATCCTCTATCGTATCCTATCTTCTATCGTATCCTATCCTCTATCCTATCCAATCCTCTATCCTATCCTCTATCCTATCCTATTCTCTATCCTATCCTATCCTCTATCCTATCCTATCCTCTATCCTATCCTCTCCTCAATCCTATCCTATCCTCTATCCTATCCTCTATCCTATCCTCTATCCTATCCTCTCCTCAATCCTATCCTATCCTCTATCCTATCCTATCCTCTATCCTATTCAATCTCATATCCTATCCTATCCTCTATCATATCCTATCCTCTATCGTATCCTATCTTCTATCGTATCCTATCCTCTATCCTATCCAATCCTCTATCCTATCCTCTATCCTATCCTATTCTCTATCCTATCCTATCCTCAATCCTATCCTATCCTATCCTCCATCCTATCCAATCCCCTATCCTATCCTCAATCCTATCCTATCCTCATTCCTATCCTATCCTCAATCCTATCGTATCCTCTATCCTATTGTATCCTCTAACCTATCCTATCCTCTATCCCATCCTATCCTCAATCCTATCCTATCCTATCCTCTATCCTATCCTATCATCTATCATATCCTATCCTCTATCCTATCCTATCGCCTATCCTATCCTATCCTCCATAATATCGTATCCTCTATCCTATCCTATCCTCTATCCTATCATATCCTCTATCCTATCCTATCCTGTATCCTATCCTATCCTCTATTCTATCCAATCCCCTATCCTATCCTCTATCCTATCCTATCCTCTATCCTATCCTATCCTCTATCATATCCTATCCTCTATCCTATCTTATCCTCTATCCTATTCTATCCTCTATCCAATCCAATCCTATATCCTATTCACTATCCACTCCTATCCTATCCTCTATCCTATCCTACCCTCTATCCTATCCTATCCTATATCATATCCTATCCTCTATCCTATCCAATCCCCTATCCTCTCCTCTATCCTATCCTATACTCTATCATATCCTAACCTCTATCCTATCTTATCCTCTATCCTATTCTATACTCTATCCTATCCTTTCCGCTACCCTATCCTATATCCTATCCTATCCTCTATCGTATCCTATCCTCTATCCTATCCACTCCTATATCGTATCCTCTAGCCTATCCTATCCTCTATCCTATCCTATCCTCTATCCTATCCTATCCTCTATCGTATCCTATCCTCTATCCTATCCTATCCTATCCTCTATCCTATCCTATCCTCTATCCTATCCAGTCCCCTATCCTATCCTCTATCATATCCTATCCTCTTTACTATAATATCAACTATCCTATCCTCTATCCTATCCTATCCTATCCTCTATCCTATCCTATCCTCTGTCCCATCCTATACTCTATCCTATCCTATCCTCTATCCTATCATATCCTCTATCCTATCCTATCCTGTATCCTATCCTATCCTCTATTCTATCCAATCCCCTATCCTATCCTATCCTCTATCCTATCCTATCCTGTATCCTATTCTATCCTCTATCCTATCCAATCCTATATCCTATTCTCTATCCTATCCTATCCTATCCTCTATCCTATCCTACCCTCTATCCTATCCTATCCTATATCCTATCATATCCTCTATCCTATCCTATCCTGTATCCTATTCTATCCTCTATCCTATCCAATCCTATATCCTATTCTCTATCCTATCCTATCCTATCCTCTATCCTATCCTACCCTCTATCCTATCCTATCCTATATCCTATCCTATCCTCTATCCTATCCTATCCTCTATCCTATTCTATCCTCTATCCTATCCAATCCTATATCCTATTCTCTATCCTATCCTATCCTCTATCGTATCCTATCCTCTATCCTATCCACTCCTATATCGTATCCTCTAGCCTATCCTATCCTCTATCCTATCCTACCCTCTATCCTATCCTATTCTATATCCTATCCTATCCTCTATCCTATCCTATCCTCAATCCTATCCTATCCTCTATCATATCCTATCCTCTATCGTATCCTATCTTCTATCGTATCCTATCCTCTATCCTATCCAATCCTCTATCCTATCCTCTATCCTATCCTATCCTCTATCCTATCCTATACTCAATCCTATCCTATCCTATCCTCCATCCTGTCCGATCCTCCATCCTATCCAATCCCCTATTATATCCTTCTCTACCCTATCCTATCCTCTATCCTATCCTATCCTCTATCCTATCCTCTCCTCAATCCTATCCTATCCTCTATCCTATCCTCTCCTCAATCCTATCCTATCCTCTATCCTATCCTATCCTCTATCCTATTCAATCTCATATCCTATCCTATCCTCTATCATATCCTATCCTCTATCGTATCCTATCTTCTATCGTATCCTATCCTCTATTCTATCCAATCCTGTATCCTATCCTCTATCCTATCCTATCCTCTATCCTATCCTATCCTCTATCCTATCCTATCCTATCCTCCATCCTATCCTATCCTCCAACCTATCCAATCCCCTATCCTATCCTGAATCCTATCCTCTCCTCATTCCTATACTATTGTATCCTCTATCCTATCCTATCCTCTATCCTATCCTATCCTCAATCCTATCCTATCCTCTATCCTATCCTATCCTCTATCCTATCCTATACTCAATCCTATCCTATCCTATCCTCCATCCTGTCCGATCCTCCATCTTATCCAATCCCTTATCCTATCCTTCTCTACCCTATCCTATCCTCTATCCTATCCTATCCTCTATCCTATCCTATCCTCTATCCTATCTTATCCTCTATCCTATCCTATCCTCTATCCTATCTTATCCTCTATCCTATCCTATACTCTATCCTATTCAATCTCATATCCTATCCTATCCTCTATCATATCCTATCCTCTATCGTATCCTATCTTCTATCGTATCCTATCCTCTATCCTATCCAATCCTCTATCCTATCCTCTATCCTATCCTATTCTCTATCCTATCCTATCCTCAATCCTATCCTATCCTATCCTCCATCCTATCCTATCCTCCATCCTATCCAATCCCCTATCCTATCCTCAATCCTATCCTATCCTCATTCCTATCCTATCCTCAATCCTATCGTATCCTCTATCCTATTGTATCCTCTATCCTATCCTATCCTCTATCCTATCCTATCCTCTATGCTATCCTATCCCCAATTCGATCATATCCTCAAATCTATCCTATCCTCTATACTATCCTATCATTTATGCAATCCTATCCTATACTCTATACCATCCTATCATCTATGCTATCCTATCCTGAAACTTATCCTATCCTCTCTCCTATCGTATCCTCTATCCTATCCTATCCTCTATCCTATCCGATCCTCTATCCTATCCTCTTCTCAATCCTAACCAATTCTCCATCCTATTCTATCCTCTATCCTATCCTATCCTCAATCCAATCCTACACTCTATCCTATCCGATCCTCTATCGTATCCTATCCTCAATCCTATCCAATCCTCTATCCTATCCTCTATCCAATCCTATACTCTATCCTATCCTATCCTCTATCCTATCTTATCCTCTATCCTATCCTATCCTCAATCCTATCCTATCCTCAATCCTATCCTATCCTCTATCCTATCCTCTCCTCTATCCTATCCTATCCTCTATCCTATCCTATCCTCAATCCTATCCTATCCTCTATGCTATCCTATCCCCAATTCGATCATATCCTCAAATCTATCCTATCCTCTATCCTATCCTATCCTGAATCCTATCCTCTCCTCATTCCTATACTATTGTATCCTCTATCCTATCCTATCCTCTATCCTATCCTATCCTCAATCCTATCCTATCCTCTATCCTATCCTATCCTCTATCCTATCCTATCCTAAATCCTATCCTATCCTCAATCCTATCCTATCCTGAACCCTATCCTATCCTCAACGCTATTGTATCCCGTATTCTATCCTATCCTCTATCCTATCCTATCCTCTATGCTATCCAATCCGCAATTCTTTCCTCTATCCTATCCTATCGTCTATCCTATCCTATCCTCCATAATATCGTATCCTCTATCCTATCCTATCCTCTATCCTGTAATATCATCTATCCTATCCTATTCTCTATCCTATCCTATCGTATCCACTATCGTATCCTATCCTCTATCCTATCCAATCCTCTATCGTATCCTCTATCCTATCCTACCCTCTATCCTATCCTACCCTTTATCCTATCGTATCCTCTATCCTATCCTAGCCTCAATTCTATCGTATCCTCTATCCTATCCTATCCTCAATCCTATCCTATCCTATCCTCTATCCAATCCTATCCCCAATCCTATAAAATACTCTATCCTATCCTATCCTCTATCATATAATACCCTCTATCGTATCCTATATACTACACTATCTTATCCTTTATCCTATAATATCCTCTATCCTATCCTATCCTCTATCCTATTCTATCCTCTATCCTATCCTATCCTCTATCCTATCCTATCCTCTATCCTATCCTATACTCAATCCTATCCTATCCTATCCTCCATCCTGTCCGATCCTCCATCTTATCCAATCATCTATCCTATCCTTCTCTACCCTATCCTATCCTCTATCCTATCCTATCCTCTATCCTATCCTATCCTCAATCCTATCCTATCCTCTATCCTATCCTATCCTCTATCCTATCCTATACTCAATCCTATCCTATCCTATCCTCCATCCTGTCCGATCCTCCATCGTATCCAATCCCCTATCCTATCCTTCTCTACCCTATCCTATCCTCTATCCTATCCTATCCTCTATCCTATCCTATCCTCTATCCTATCTTATCCTCTATCCTATCCTATCCTCTATCCTATCCTCTCCTCAATCCTATCCTATCCTCTATCCTATCCTCTATCCTATCCTCTATCCTATCCTCTATCCTATCCTCTCCTCAATCCTATCCTATCCTCTATCCTATCCTATCCTCTATCCTATTCAATCTCATATCCTATCCTATCCTCTATCATATCCTATCCTCTATCGTATCCTATCTTCTATCGTATCCTATCCTCTATCCTATCCAATCCTCTATCCTATCCTCTATCCTATCCTATTCTCTATCCTATCCTATCCTCAATCCTATCCTATCCTATCCTCCATCCTATCCAATCCCCTATCCTATCCTCAATCCTATCCTCTCCTCAATCCTATCCTATCCTCTATCCTATCCTCTATCCTATCCTCCATCCTATCCTCTCCTCAATCCTATCCTATCCTCTATCCTATCCTATCCTCTATCCTATTCAATCTCATATCCTATCCTATCCTCTATCATATCCTATCCTCTATCGTATCCTATCTTCTATCGTATCCTATCCTCTATCCTATCCAATCCTCTATCCTATCCTCTATCCTATCCTATTCTCTATCCTATCCTATCCTCTATCCTATCCTATCCTCTATCCTATCCTCTCCTCAATCCTATCCTATCCTCTATCCTATCCTCTATCCTATCCTCTATCCTATCCTCTCCTCAATCCTATCCTATCCTCTATCCTATCCTATCCTCTATCCTATTCAATCTCATATCCTATCCTATCCTCTATCATATCCTATCCTCTATCGTATCCTATCTTCTATCGTATCCTATCCTCTATCCTATCCAATCCTCTATCCTATCCTCTATCCTATCCTATTCTCTATCCTATCCTATCCTCAATCCTATCCTATCCTATCCTCCATCCTATCCAATCCCCTATCCTATCCTCAATCCTATCCTATCCTCATTCCTATCCTATCCTCAATCCTATCGTATCCTCTATCCTATTGTATCCTCTAACCTATCCTATCCTCTATCCCATCCTATCCTCAATCCTATCCTATCCTATCCTCTATCCTATCCTATCATCTATCATATCCTATCCTCTATCCTATCCTATCGCCTATCCTATCCTATCCTCCATAATATCGTATCCTCTATCCTATCCTATCCTCTATCCTATCATATCCTCTATCCTATCCTATCCTGTATCCTATCCTATCCTCTATTCTATCCAATCCCCTATCCTATCCTCTATCCTATCCTATCCTCTATCCTATCCTATCCTCTATCATATCCTATCCTCTATCCTATCTTATCCTCTATCCTATTCTATCCTCTATCCAATCCAATCCTATATCCTATTCACTATCCACTCCTATCCTATCCTCTATCCTATCCTACCCTCTATCCTATCCTATCCTACATCATATCCTATCCTCTATCCTATCCAATCCCCTATCCTCTCCTCTATCCTATCCTATACTCTATCATATCCTAACCTCTATCCTATCTTATCCTCTATCCTATTCTATACTCTATCCTATCCTTTCCGCTACCCTATCCTATATCCTATCCTATCCTCTATCGTATCCTATCCTCTATCCTATCCACTCCTATATCGTATCCTCTAGCCTATCCTATCCTCTATCCTATCCTATCCTCTATCCTATCCTATCCTCTATCGTATCCTATCCTCTATCCTATCCTATCCTATCCTCTATCCTATCCTATCCTCTATCCTATCCAGTCCCCTATCCTATCCTCTATCATATCCTATCCTCTTTACTATAATATCAACTATCCTATCCTCTATCCTATCCTATCCTATCCTCTATCCTATCCTATCCTCTGTCCCATCCTATACTCTATCCTATCCTATCCTCTATCCTATCATATCCTCTATCCTATCCTATCCTGTATCCTATCCTATCCTCTATTCTATCCAATCCCCTATCCTATCCTATCCTCTATCCTATCCTATCCTGTATCCTATTCTATCCTCTATCCTATCCAATCCTATATCCTATTCTCTATCCTATCCTATCCTATCCTCTATCCTATCCTACCCTCTATCCTATCCTATCCTATATCCTATCATATCCTCTATCCTATCCTATCCTGTATCCTATTCTATCCTCTATCCTATCCAATCCTATATCCTATTCTCTATCCTATCCTATCCTATCCTCTATCCTATCCTACCCTCTATCCTATCCTATCCTATATCCTATCCTATCCTCTATCCTATCCTATCCTCTATCCTATTCTATCCTCTATCCTATCCAATCCTATATCCTATTCTCTATCCTATCCTATCCTCTATCGTATCCTATCCTCTATCCTATCCACTCCTATATCGTATCCTCTAGCCTATCCTATCCTCTATCCTATCCTACCCTCTATCCTATCCTATTCTATATCCTATCCTATCCTCTATCCTATCCTATCCTCAATCCTATCCTATCCTCTATCATATCCTATCCTCTATCGTATCCTATCTTCTATCGTATCCTATCCTCTATCCTATCCAATCCTCTATCCTATCCTCTATCCTATCCTATCCTCTATCCTATCCTATACTCAATCCTATCCTATCCTATCCTCCATCCTGTCCGATCCTCCATCCTATCCAATCCCCTATTATATCCTTCTCTACCCTATCCTATCCTCTATCCTATCCTATCCTCTATCCTATCCTCTCCTCAATCCTATCCTATCCTCTATCCTATCCTCTCCTCAATCCTATCCTATCCTCTATCCTATCCTATCCTCTATCCTATTCAATCTCATATCCTATCCTATCCTCTATCATATCCTATCCTCTATCGTATCCTATCTTCTATCGTATCCTATCCTCTATTCTATCCAATCCTGTATCCTATCCTCTATCCTATCCTATCCTCTATCCTATCCTATCCTCTATCCTATCCTATCCTATCCTCCATCCTATCCTATCCTCCAACCTATCCAATCCCCTATCCTATCCTGAATCCTATCCTCTCCTCATTCCTATACTATTGTATCCTCTATCCTATCCTATCCTCTATCCTATCCTATCCTATCCTCTATCCTATCCTATCCTCTGTCCCATCCTATACTCTATCCTATCCTATCCTCTATCCTATCATATCCTCTATCCTATCCTATCCTGTATCCTATCCTATCCTCTATTCTATCCAATCCCCTATCCTATCCTATCCTCTATCCTATCCTATCCTGTATCCTATTCTATCCTCTATCCTATCCAATCCTATATCCTATTCTCTATCCTATCCTATCCTATCCTCTATCCTATCCTACCCTCTATCCTATCCTATCCTATATCCTATCATATCCTCTATCCTATCCTATCCTGTATCCTATTCTATCCTCTATCCTATCCAATCCTATATCCTATTCTCTATCCTATCCTATCCTATCCTCTATCCTATCCTACCCTCTATCCTATCCTATCCTATATCCTATCCTATCCTCTATCCTATCCTATCCTCTATCCTATTCTATCCTCTATCCTATCCAATCCTATATCCTATTCTCTATCCTATCCTATCCTCTATCGTATCCTATCCTCTATCCTATCCACTCCTATATCGTATCCTCTAGCCTATCCTATCCTCTATCCTATCCTACCCTCTATCCTATCCTATTCTATATCCTATCCTATCCTCTATCCTATCCTATCCTCAATCCTATCCTATCCTCTATCATATCCTATCCTCTATCGTATCCTATCTTCTATCGTATCCTATCCTCTATCCTATCCAATCCTCTATCCTATCCTCTATCCTATCCTATCCTCTATCCTATCCTATACTCAATCCTATCCTATCCTATCCTCCATCCTGTCCGATCCTCCATCCTATCCAATCCCCTATTATATCCTTCTCTACCCTATCCTATCCTCTATCCTATCCTATCCTCTATCCTATCCTCTCCTCAATCCTATCCTATCCTCTATCCTATCCTCTCCTCAATCCTATCCTATCCTCTATCCTATCCTATCCTCTATCCTATTCAATCTCATATCCTATCCTATCCTCTATCATATCCTATCCTCTATCGTATCCTATCTTCTATCGTATCCTATCCTCTATTCTATCCAATCCTGTATCCTATCCTCTATCCTATCCTATCCTCTATCCTATCCTATCCTCTATCCTATCCTATCCTATCCTCCATCCTATCCTATCCTCCAACCTATCCAATCCCCTATCCTATCCTGAATCCTATCCTCTCCTCATTCCTATACTATTGTATCCTCTATCCTATCCTATCCTCTATCCTATCCTATCCTCAATCCTATCCTATCCTCTATCCTATCCTATCCTCTATCCTATCCTATACTCAATCCTATCCTATCCTATCCTCCATCCTATCCTATCCTCCAACCTATCCAATCCCCTATCCTATCCTGAATCCTATCCTCTCCTCATTCCTATACTATTGTATCCTCTATCCTATCCTATCCTCTATCCTATCCTATCCTCAATCCTATCCTATCCTCTATCCTATCCTATCCTCTATCCTATCCTATACTCAATCCTATCCTATCCTATCCTCCATCCTGTCCGATCCTCCATCTTATCCAATCCCTTATCCTATCCTTCTCTACCCTATCCTATCCTCTATCCTATCCTATCCTCTATCCTATCCTATCCTCTATCCTATCTTATCCTCTATCCTATCCTATCCTCTATCCTATCTTATCCTCTATCCTATCCTATACTCTATCCTATTCAATCTCATATCCTATCCTATCCTCTATCATATCCTATCCTCTATCGTATCCTATCTTCTATCGTATCCTATCCTCTATCCTATCCAATCCTCTATCCTATCCTCTATCCTATCCTATTCTCTATCCTATCCTATACTCAATCCTATCCTATCCTATCCTCCATCCTATCCTATCCTCCATCCTATCCAATCCCCTATCCTATCCTCAATCCTATCCTATCCTCATTACTATCCTATCCTCAATCCTATCGTATCCTCTATCCTATTGTATCCTCTATCCTATCCTATCCTCTATCCTATCCTATCCTCTATGCTATCCTATCCCCAATTCGATCATATCCTCAAATCTATCCTATCCTCTATACTATCCTATCATTTATGCAATCCTATCCTATACTCTATACCATCCTATCATCTATGCTATCCTATCCTGAAACTTATCCTATCCTCTCTCCTATCGTATCCTCTATCCTATCCTATCCTCTATCCTATCCGATCCTCTATCCTATCCTCTTCTCAATCCTAACCAATTCTCCATCCTATTCTATCCTCTATCCTATCCTATCCTCAATCCAATCCTACACTCTATCCTATCCGATCCTCTATCGTATCCTATCCTCAATCCTATCCAATCCTCTATCCTATCCTCTATCCAATCCTATACTCTATCCTATCCTATCCTCTGTCCTATCTTATCCTCTATCCTATCCTATCCTCTATCCTATCCTATCCTCTATCCTATCCTATCCTATCCTCCATCCTATCCTATCCTCCAACCTATCCAATCCCCTATCCTATCCTGAATCCTATCCTCTCCTCATTCCTATACTATTGTATCCTCTATCCTATCCTATCCTCTATCCTATCCTATCCTCAATCCTATCCTATCCTCTATCCTATCCTATCCTCTATCCTATCCTATACTCAATCCTATCCTATCCTATCCTCCATCCTATCCTATCCTCCAACCTATCCAATCCCCTATCCTATCCTGAATCCTATCCTCTCCTCATTCCTATACTATTGTATCCTCTATCCTATCCTATCCTCTATCCTATCCTATCCTCAATCCTATCCTATCCTCTATCCTATCCTATCCTCTATCCTATCCTATACTCAATCCTATCCTATCCTATCCTCCATCCTGTCCGATCCTCCATCTTATCCAATCCCTTATCCTATCCTTCTCTACCCTATCCTATCCTCTATCCTATCCTATCCTCTATCCTATCCTATCCTCTATCCTATCTTATCCTCTATCCTATCCTATCCTCTATCCTATCTTATCCTCTATCCTATCCTATACTCTATCCTATTCAATCTCATATCCTATCCTATCCTCTATCATATCCTATCCTCTATCGTATCCTATCTTCTATCGTATCCTATCCTCTATCCTATCCAATCCTCTATCCTATCCTCTATCCTATCCTATTCTCTATCCTATCCTATCCTCAATCCTATCCTATCCTATCCTCCATCCTATCCTATCCTCCATCCTATCCAATCCCCTATCCTATCCTCAATCCTATCCTATCCTCATTCCTATCCTATCCTCAATCCTATCGTATCCTCTATCCTATTGTATCCTCTATCCTATCCTATCCTCTATCCTATCCTATCCTCTATGCTATCCTATCCCCAATTCGATCATATCCTCAAATCTATCCTATCCTCTATACTATCCTATCATTTATGCAATCCTATCCTATACTCTATACCATCCTATCATCTATGCTATCCTATCCTGAAACTTATCCTATCCTCTCTCCTATCGTATCCTCTATCCTATCCTATCCTCTATCCTATCCGATCCTCTATCCTATCCTCTTCTCAATCCTAACCAATTCTCCATCCTATTCTATCCTCTATCCTATCCTATCCTCAATCCAATCCTACACTCTATCCTATCCGATCCTCTATCGTATCCTATCCTCAATCCTATCCAATCCTCTATCCTATCCTCTATCCAATCCTATACTCTATCCTATCCTATCCTCTATCCTATCTTATCCTCTATCCTATCCTATCCTCAATCCTATCCTATCCTCAATCCTATCCTATCCTCTATCCTATCCTCTTCTCTATCCTATCCTATCCTCTATCCTATCCTATCCTCAATCCTATCCTATCCTCTATGCTATCCTATCCCCAATTCGATCATATCCTCAAATCTATCCTATCCTCTATCCTATCCTATCCTGAATCCTATCCTCTCCTCATTCCTATACTATTGTATCCTCTATCCTATCCTATCCTCTATCCTATCCTATCCTCAATCCTATCCTATCCTCTATCCTATCCTATCCTCTATCCTATCCTATCCTAAATCCTATCCTATCCTCAATCCTATCCTATCCTGAACCCTATCCTATCCTCAACGCTATTGTATCCCGTATTCTATCCTATCCTCTATCCTATCCTATCCTCTATGCTATCCAATCCGCAATTCTTTCCTCTATCCTATCCTATCGTCTATCCTATCCTATCCTCCATAATATCGTATCCTCTATCCTATCCTATCCTCTATCCTGTAATATCATCTATCCTATCCTATTCTCTATCCTATCCTATCGTATCCACTATCGTATCCTATCCTCTATCCTATCCAATCCTCTATCGTATCCTCTATCCTATCCTACCCTCTATCCTATCCTACCCTTTATCCTATCGTATCCTCTATCCTATCCTAGCCTCAATTCTATCGTATCCTCTATCCTATCCTATCCTCAATCCTATCCTATCCTATCCTCTATCCAATCCTATCCCCAATCCTATAAAATACTCTATCCTATCCTATCCTCTATCATATAATACCCTCTATCGTATCCTATATACTACACTATCTTATCCTTTATCCTATAATATCCTCTATCCTATCCTATCCTCTATCCTATTCTATCCTCTATCCTATCCTATCCTCTATCCTATCCTATCCTCTATCCTATCCTATACTCAATCCTATCCTATCCTATCCTCCATCCTGTCCGATCCTCCATCTTATCCAATCCCCTATCCTATCCTTCTCTACCCTATCCTATCCTCTATCCTATCCTATCCTCTATCCTATCCTATCCTCAATCCTATCCTATCCTCTATCCTATCCTATCCTCTATCCTATCCTATACTCAATCCTATCCTATCCTATCCTCCATCCTGTCCGATCCTCCATCGTATCCAATCCCCTATCCTATCCTTCTCTACCCTATCCTATCCTCTATCCTATCCTATCCTCTATCCTATCCTATCCTCTATCCTATCTTATCCTCTATCCTATCCTATCCTCTATCCTATCCTCTCCTCAATCCTATCCTATCCTCTATCCTATCCTCTATCCTATCCTCTATCCTATCCTCTCCTCAATCCTATCCTATCCTCTATCCTATCCTATCCTCTATCCTATTCAATCTCATATCCTATCCTATCCTCTATCATATCCTATCCTCTATCGTATCCTATCTTCTATCGTATCCTATCCTCTATCCTATCCAATCCTCTATCCTATCCTCTATCCTATCCTATTCTCTATCCTATCCTATCCTCAATCCTATCCTATCCTATCCTCCATCCTATCCAATCCCCTATCCTATCCTCAATCCTATCCTCTCCTCAATCCTATCCTATCCTCTATCCTATCCTCTATCCTATCCTCCATCCTATCCTCTCCTCAATCCTATCCTATCCTCTATCCTATCCTATCCTCTATCCTATTCAATCTCATATCCTATCCTATCCTCTATCATATCCTATCCTCTATCGTATCCTATCTTCTATCGTATCCTATCCTCTATCCTATCCAATCCTCTATCCTATCCTCTATCCTATCCTATTCTCTATCCTATCCTATCCTCTATCCTATCCTATCCTCTATCCTATCCTCTCCTCAATCCTATCCTATCCTCTATCCTATCCTCTATCCTATCCTCTATCCTATCCTCTCCTCAATCCTATCCTATCCTCTATCCTATCCTATCCTCTATCCTATTCAATCTCATATCCTATCCTATCCTCTATCATATCCTATCCTCTATCGTATCCTATCTTCTATCGTATCCTATCCTCTATCCTATCCAATCCTCTATCCTATCCTCTATCCTATCCTATTCTCTATCCTATCCTATCCTCAATCCTATCCTATCCTATCCTCCATCCTATCCAATCCCCTATCCTATCCTCAATCCTATCCTATCCTCATTCCTATCCTATCCTCAATCCTATCGTATCCTCTATCCTATTGTATCCTCTAACCTATCCTATCCTCTATCCCATCCTATCCTCAATCCTATCCTATCCTATCCTCTATCCTATCCTATCATCTATCATATCCTATCCTCTATCCTATCCTATCGCCTATCCTATCCTATCCTCCATAATATCGTATCCTCTATCCTATCCTATCCTCTATCCTATCATATCCTCTATCCTATCCTATCCTGTATCCTATCCTATCCTCTATTCTATCCAATCCCCTATCCTATCCTCTATCCTATCCTATCCTCTATCCTATCCTATCCTCTATCATATCCTATCCTCTATCCTATCTTATCCTCTATCCTATTCTATCCTCTATCCAATCCAATCCTATATCCTATTCACTATCCACTCCTATCCTATCCTCTATCCTATCCTACCCTCTATCCTATCCTATCCTATATCATATCCTATCCTCTATCCTATCCAATCCCCTATCCTCTCCTCTATCCTATCCTATACTCTATCATATCCTAACCTCTATCCTATCTTATCCTCTATCCTATTCTATACTCTATCCTATCCTTTCCGCTACCCTATCCTATATCCTATCCTATCCTCTATCGTATCCTATCCTCTATCCTATCCACTCCTATATCGTATCCTCTAGCCTATCCTATCCTCTATCCTATCGTATCCTCTATCCTATCCTATCCTCTATCGTATCCTATCCTCTATCCTATCCTATCCTATCCTCTATCCTATCCTATCCTCTATCCTATCCAGTCCCCTATCCTATCCTCTATCATATCCTATCCTCTTTACTATAATATCAACTATCCTATCCTCTATCCTATCCTATCCTATCCTCTATCCTATCCTATCCTCTGTCCCATCCTATACTCTATCCTATCCTATCCTCTATCCTATCATATCCTCTATCCTATCCTATCCTGTATCCTATCCTATCCTCTATTCTATCCAATCCCCTATCCTATCCTATCCTCTATCCTATCCTATCCTGTATCCTATTCTATCCTCTATCCTATCCAATCCTATATCCTATTCTCTATCCTATCCTATCCTATCCTCTATCCTATCCTACCCTCTATCCTATCCTATCCTATATCCTATCATATCCTCTATCCTATCCTATCCTGTATCCTATTCTATCCTCTATCCTATCCAATCCTATATCCTATTCTCTATCCTATCCTATCCTATCCTCTATCCTATCCTACCCTCTATCCTATCCTATCCTATATCCTATCCTATCCTCTATCCTATCCTATCCTCCATCCTATCCTATCCTCCAACCTATCCAATCCCCTATCCTATCCTGAATCCTATCCTCTCCTCATTCCTATACTATTGTATCCTCTATCCTATCCTATCCTCTATCCTATCCTATCCTCAATCCTATCCTATCCTCTATCCTATCCTATCCTCTATCCTATCCTATACTCAATCCTATCCTATCCTATCCTCCATCCTGTCCGATCCTCCATCTTATCCAATCCCTTATCCTATCCTTCTCTACCCTATCCTATCCTCTATCCTATCCTATCCTCTATCCTATCCTATCCTCTATCCTATCTTATCCTCTATCCTATCCTATCCTCTATCCTATCTTATCCGCTATCCTATCCTATACTCTATCCTATTCAATCTCATATCCTATCCTATCCTCTATCATATCCTATCCTCTATCGTATCCTATCTTCTATCGTATCCTATCCTCTATCCTATCCAATCCTCTATCCTATCCTCTATCCTATCCTATTCTCTATCCTATCCTATACTCAATCCTATCCTATCCTATCCTCCATCCTATCCTATCCTCCATCCTATCCAATCCCCTATCCTATCCTCAATCCTATCCTATCCTCATTCCTATCCTATCCTCAATCCTATCGTATCCTCTATCCTTTTGTATCCTCTATCCTATCCTATCCTCTATCCTATCCTATCCTCTATGCTATCCTATCCCCAATTCGATCATATCCTCAAATCTATCCTATCCTCTATACTATCCTATCATTTATGCAATCCTATCCTATACTCTATACCATCCTATCATCTATGCTATCCTATCATTTATGCAATCCTATCCTATACTCTATACCATCCTATCATCTATGCTATCCTATCCTGAAACTTATCCTATCCTCTCTCCTATCGTATCCTCTATCCTATCCTATCCTCTATCCTATCCGATCCTCTATCCTATCCTCTTCTCAATCCTAACCAATTCGCCATCCTATTCTATCCTCTATCCTATCCTATCCTCAATCCAATCCTACACTCTATCCTATCCGATCCTCTATCGTATCCTATCCTCAATCCTATCCAATCCTCTATCCTATCCTCTATCCAATCCTATACTCTATCCTATCCTATCCTCTATCCTATCTTATCCTCTATCCTATCCTATCCTCTATCCTATCCTATCCTCTATCCTATCCTATCCTATCCTCCATCCTATCCTATCCTCCAACCTATCCAATCCCCTATCCTATCCTGAATCCTATCCTCTCCTCATTCCTATACTATTGTATCCTCTATCCTATCCTATCCTCTATCCTATCCTATCCTCAATCCTATCCTATCCTCTATCCTATCCTATCCTCCATCATATCCTATACTCAATCCTATCCTATCCTAGCCTCCATCCTATCCTATCCTCCAACCTATCCAATCCCCTATCCTATCCTGAATCCTATTCTCTCCTTATTCCTATACTATTGTATCCTCTATCCTATCCTATCCTCTATCCTATCCTATCCTCAATCCTATCCTATCCTCTATCCTATCCTATCCTCTATCCTATCCTATACTCAATCCTATCCTATCCTATCCTCCATCCTGTCCGATCCTCCATCTTATCCAATCCCTTATCCTATCCTTCTCTACCCTATCCTATCCTCTATCCTATCCTATCCTCTATCCTATCCTATCCTCTATCCTATCTTATCCTCTATCCTATCCTATCCTCTATCCTATCTTATCCTCTATCCTATCCTATACTCTATCCTATTCAATCTCATATCCTATCCTATCCTCTATCATATCCTATCCTCTATCGTATCCTATCTTCTATCGTATCCTATCCTCTATCCTATCCAATCCTCTATCCTATCCTCTATCCTATCCTATTCTCTATCCTATCCTATCCTCAATCCTATCCTATCCTATCCTCCATCCTATCCTATCCTCCATCCCCTATCCTATCCTCAATCCTATCCTATCCTCATTCCTATCCTATCCTCAATCCTATCGTATCCTCTATCCTATTGTATCCTCTATCCTATCCTATCCTCTATCCTATCCTATCCTCTATGCTATCCTATCCCCAATTCGATCATATCCTCAAATCTATCCTATCCTCTATACTATCCTATCATTTATGCAATCCTATCCTATACTCTATACCATCCTATCATCTATGCTATCCTATCCTGAAACTTATCCTATCCTCTCTCCTATCGTATCCTCTATCCTATCCTATCCTCTATCCTATCCGATCCTCTATCCTATCCTCTTCTCAATCCTAACCAATTCTCCATCCTATTCTATCCTCTATCCTATCCTATCCTCAATCCAATCCTACACTCTATCCTATCCGATCCTCTATCGTATCCTATCCTCAATCCTATCCAATCCTCTATCCTATCCTCTATCCAATCCTATACTCTATCCTATCCTATCCTCTATCCTATCTTATCCTCTATCCTATCCTATCCTCAATCCTATCCTATCCTCAATCCTATCCTATCCTCTATCCTATCCTCTTCTCTATCCTATCCTATCCTCTATCCTATCCTATCCTCAATCCTATCCTATCCTCTATGCTATCCTATCCCCAATTCGATCATATCCTCAAATCTATCCTATCCTCTATCCTATCCTATCCTGAATCCTATCCTCTCCTCATTCCTATACTATTGTATCCTCTATCCTATCCTATCCTCTATCCTATCCTATCCTCAATCCTATCCTATCCTCTATCCTATCCTATCCTCTATCCTATCCTATCCTAAATCCTATCCTATCCTCAATCCTATCCTATCCTGAACCCTATCCTATCCTCAACGCTATTGTATCCCGTATTCTATCCTATCCTCTATCCTATCCTATCCTCTATGCTATCCAATCCGCAATTCTTTCCTCTATCCTATCCTATCGTCTATCCTATCCTATCCTCCATAATATCGTATCCTCTATCCTATCCTATCCTCTATCCTGTAATATCATCTATCCTATCCTATTCTCTATCCTATCCTATCGTATCCACTATCGTATCCTATCCTCTATCCTATCCAATCCTCTATCGTATCCTCTATCCTATCCTACCCTCTATCCTATCCTACCCTTTATCCTATCGTATCCTCTATCCTATCCTAGCCTCAATTCTATCGTATCCTCTATCCTATCCTATCCTCAATCCTATCCTATCCTATCCTCTATCCAATCCTATCCCCAATCCTATAAAATACTCTATCCTATCCTATCCTCTATCATATAATACCCTCTATCGTATCCTATATACTACACTATCTTATCCTTTATCCTATAATATCCTCTATCCTATCCTATCCTCTATCCTATTCTATCCTCTATCCTATCCTATCCTCTATCCTATCCTATCCTCTATCCTATCCTATACTCAATCCTATCCTATCCTATCCTCCATCCTGTCCGATCCTCCATCTTATCCAATCCCCTATCCTATCCTTCTCTACCCTATCCTATCCTCTATCCTATCCTATCCTCTATCCTATCCTATCCTCAATCCTATCCTATCCTCTATCCTATCCTATCCTCTATCCTATCCTATACTCAATCCTATCCTATCCTATCCTCCATCCTGTCCGATCCTCCATCGTATCCAATCCCCTATCCTATCCTTCTCTACCCTATCCTATCCTCTATCCTATCCTATCCTCTATCCTATCCTATCCTCTATCCTATCTTATCCTCTATCCTATCCTATCCTCTATCCTATCCTCTCCTCAATCCTATCCTATCCTCTATCCTATCCTCTATCCTATCCTCTATCCTATCCTCTCCTCAATCCTATCCTATCCTCTATCCTATCCTATCCTCTATCCTATTCAATCTCATATCGTATCCTATCCTCTATCATATCCTATCCTCTATCGTATCCTATCTTCTATCGTATCCTATCCTCTATCCTATCCAATCCTCTATCCTATCCTCTATCCTATCCTATTCTCTATCCTATCCTATCCTCAATCCTATCCTATCCTATCCTCCATCCTATCCAATCCCCTATCCTATCCTCAATCCTATCCTCTCCTCAATCCTATCCTATCCTCTATCCTATCCTCTATCCTATCCTCCATCCTATCCTCTCCTCAATCCTATCCTATCCTCTATCCTATCCTATCCTCTATCCTATTCAATCTCATATCCTATCCTATCCTCTATCATATCCTATCCTCTATCGTATCCTATCTTCTATCGTATCCTATCCTCTATCCTATCCAATCCTCTATCCTATCCTCTATCCTATCCTATTCTCTATCCTATCCTATCCTCTATCCTATCCTATCCTCTATCCTATCCTCTCCTCAATCCTATCCTATCCTCTATCCTATCCTCTATCCTATCCTCTATCCTATCCTCTCCTCAATCCTATCCTATCCTCTATCCTATCCTATCCTCTATCCTATTCAATCTCATATCCTATCCTATCCTCTATCATATCCTATCCTCTATCGTATCCTATCTTCTATCGTATCCTATCCTCTATCCTATCCAATCCTCTATCCTATCCTCTATCCTATCCTATTCTCTATCCTATCCTATCCTCAATCCTATCCTATCCTATCCTCCATCCTATCCAATCCCCTATCCTATCCTCAATCCTATCCTATCCTCATTCCTATCCTATCCTCAATCCTATCGTATCCTCTATCCTATTGTATCCTCTAACCTATCCTATCCTCTATCCCATCCTATCCTCAATCCTATCCTATCCTATCCTCTATCCTATCCTATCATCTATCATATCCTATCCTCTATCCTATCCTATCGCCTATCCTATCCTATCCTCCATAATATCGTATCCTCTATCCTATCCTATCCTCTATCCTATCATATCCTCTATCCTATCCTATCCTGTATCCTATCCTATCCTCTATTCTATCCAATCCCCTATCCTATCCTCTATCCTATCCTATCCTCTATCCTATCCTATCCTCTATCATATCCTATCCTCTATCCTATCTTATCCTCTATCCTATTCTATCCTCTATCCAATCCAATCCTATATCCTATTCACTATCCACTCCTATCCTATCCTCTATCCTATCCTACCCTCTATCCTATCCTATCCTATATCATATCCTATCCTCTATCCTATCCAATCCCCTATCCTCTCCTCTATCCTATCCTATACTCTATCATATCCTAACCTCTATCCTATCTTATCCTCTATCCTATTCTATACTCTATCCTATCCTTTCCGCTACCCTATCCTATATCCTATCCTATCCTCTATCGTATCCTATCCTCTATCCTATCCACTCCTATATCGTATCCTCTAGCCTATCCTATCCTCTATCCTATCCTATCCTCTATCCTATCCTATCCTCTATCGTATCCTATCCTCTATCCTATCCTATCCTATCCTCTATCCTATCCTATCCTCTATCCTATCCAGTCCCCTATCCTATCCTCTATCATATCCTATACTCAATCCTATCCTATCCTATCCTCCATCCTGTCCGATCCTCCATCGTATCCAATCCCCTATCCTATCCTTCTCTACCCTATCCTATCCTCTATCCTATCCTATCCTCTATCCTATCTTATCCTCTATCCTATCCTATCCTCTATCCTATCCTCTCCTCAATCCTATCCTATCCTCTATCCTATCCTCTATCCTATCCTCTATCCTATCCTCTATCCTATCCTCTCCTCAATCCTATCCTATCCTCTATCCTATCCTATCCTGTATCCTATTCAATCTCATATCCTATCCTATCCTCTATCATATCCTATCCTCTATCGTATCCTATCTTCTATCGTATCCTATCCTCTATCCTATCCAATCCTCTATCCTATCCTCTATCCTATCCTATTCTCTATCCTATCCTATCCTCAATCCTATCCTATCCTATCCTCCATCCTATCCAATCCCCTATCCTATCCTCAATCCTATCCTCTCCTCAATCCTATCCTATCCTCTATCCTATCCTCTATCCTATCCTCCATCCTATCCTCTCCTCAATCCTATCCTATCCTCTATCCTATCCTATCCTCTATCCTATTCAATCTCATATCCTATCCTATCCTCTATCATATCCTATCCTCTATCGTATCCTATCTTCTATCGTATCCTATCCTCTATCCTATCCAATCCTCTATCCTATCCTCTATCCTATCCTATTCTCTATCCTATCCTATCCTCTATCCTATCCTATCCTCTATCCTATCCTCTCCTCAATCCTATCCTATCCTCTATCCTATCCTCTATCCTATCCTCTATCCTATCCTCTCCTCAATCCTATCCTATCCTCTATCCTATCCTATCCTCTATCCTATTCAATCTCATATCCTATCCTATCCTCTATCATATCCTATCCTCTATCGTATCCTATCTTCTATCGTATCCTATCCTCTATCCTATCCAATTCTCTATCCTATCCTCTATCCTATCCTATTCTCTATCCTATCCTATCCTCAATCCTATCCTATCCTATCCTCCATCCTATCCAATCCCCTATCCTATCCTCAATCCTATCCTATCCTCATTCCTATCCTATCCTCAATCCTATCGTATCCTCTATCCTATTGTATCCTCTAACCTATCCTATCCTCTATCCCATCCTATCCTCAATCCTATCCTATCCTATCCTCTATCCTATCCTATCATCTATCATATCCTATCCTCTATCCTATCCTATCCTCTATCCTATCCTATCCTCTATCATATCCTATCCTCTATCCTATCTTATCCTCTATCCTATTCTATCCTCTATCCAATCCAATCCTATATCCTATTCACTATCCACTCCTATCCTATCCTCTATCCTATCCTACCCTCTATCCTATCCTATCCTATATCATATCCTATCCTCTATCCTATCCAATCCCCTATCCTCTCCTCTATCCTATCCTATACTCTATCATATCCTAACCTCTATCCTATCTTATCCTCTATCCTATTCTATACTCTATCCTATCCTTTCCGCTACCCTATCCTATATCCTATCCTATCCTCTATCGTATCCTATCCTCTATCCTATCCACTCCTATATCGTATCCTCTAGCCTATCCTATCCTCTATCCTATCCTATCCTCTATCCTATCCTATCCTCTATCGTATCCTATCCTCTATCCTATCCTATCCTATCCTCTATCCTATCCTATCCTCTATCCTATCCAGTCCCCTATCCTATCCTCTATCCTATCCAGTCCCCTATCCTATCCTCTATCATATCCTATCCTCTTTACTATAATATCAACTATCCTATCCTCTATCCTATCCTATCCTATCCTCTATCCTATCCTATCCTCTGTCCCATCCTATACTCTATCCTATCCTATCCTCTATCCTATCATATCCTCTATCCTATCCTATCCTGTATCCTATCCTATCCTCTATTCTATCCAATCCCCTATCCTATCCTATCCTCTATCCTATCCTATCCTGTATCCTATTCTATCCTCTATCCTATCCAATCCTATATCCTATTCTCTATCCTATCCTATCCTATCCTCTATCCTATCCTACCCTCTATCCTATCCTATCCTATATCCTATCATATCCTCTATCCTATCCTATCCTGTATCCTATTCTATCCTCTATCCTATCCAATCCTATATCCTATTCTCTATCCTATCCTATCCTATCCTCTATCCTATCCTACCCTCTATCCTATCCTATCCTATATCCTATCCTATCCTCTATCCTATCCTATCCTCTATCCTATTCTATCCTCTATCCTATCCAATCCTATATCCTATTCTCTATCCTATCCTATCCTCTATCGTATCCTATCCTCTATCCTATCCACTCCTATATCGTATCCTCTAGCCTATCCTATCCTCTATCCTATCCTACCCTCTATCCTATCCTATTCTATATCCTATCCTATCCTCTATCCTATCCTATCCTCTATCATATCCTATCCTCTATCGTATCCTATCTTCTATCGTATCCTATCCTCTATCCTATCCAATCCTCTATCCTATCCTCTATCCTATCCTATCCTCTATCCTATCCTATACTCAATCCTATCCTATCCTATCCTCCATCCTGTCCGATCCTCCATCCTATCCAATCCCCTATTATATCCTTCTCTACCCTATCCTATCCTCTATCCTATCCTATCCTCTATCCTATCCTCTCCTCAATCCTATCCTATCCTCTATCCTATCCTCTCCTCAATCCTATCCTATCCTCTATCCTATCCTCTCCTCAATCCTATCCTATCCTCTATCCTATCCTATCCTCTATCCTATTCAATCTCATATCCTATCCTATCCTCTATCATATCCTATCCTCTATCGTATCCTATCTTCTATCGTATCCTATCCTCTATTCTATCCAATCCTGTATCCTATCCTCTATCCTATCCTATCCTCTATCCTATCCTATCCTCTATCCTATCCTATCCTCTATCCTATCCTATCCTATCCTCCATCCTATCCTATCCTCCAACCTATCCAATCCCCTATCCTATCCTGAATCCTATCCTCTCCTCATTCCTATACTATTGTATCCTCTATCCTATCCTATCCTCTATCCTATCCTATCCTCAATCCTATCCTATCCTCTATCCTATCCTATACTCAATCCTATCCTATCCTATCCTCCATCCTGTCCGATCCTCCATCTTATCCAATCCCTTATCCTATCCTTCTCTACCCTATCCTATCCTCTATCCTATCCTATCCTCTATCCTATCCTATCCTCTATCCTATCTTATCCTCTATCCTATCCTATCCTCTATCCTATCTTATCCTCTATCCTATCCTATACTCTATCCTATTCAATCTCATATCCTATCCTATCCTCTATCATATCCTATCCTCTATCGTATCCTATCTTCTATCGTATCCTATCCTCTATCCTATCCAATCCTCTATCCTATCCTCTATCCTATCCTATTCTCTATCCTATCCTATCCTCAATCCTATCCTATCCTATCCTCCATCCTATCCAATCCCCTATCCTATCCTCAATCCTATCCTATCCTCATTCCTATCCTATCCTCAATCCTATCGTATCCTCTATCCTATTGTATCCTCTATCCTATCCTATCCTCTATCCTATCCTATCCTCTATGCTATCCTATCCCCAATTCGATCATATCCTCAAATCTATCCTATCCTCTATACTATCCTATCATTTATGCAATCCTATCCTATACTCTATACCATCCTATCATCTATGCTATCCTATCCTGAAACTTATCCTATCCTCTCTCCTATCGTATCCTCTATCCTATCCTATCCTCTATCCTATCCGATCCTCTATCCTATCCTCTTCTCAATCCTAACCAATTCTCCATCCTATTCTATCCTCTATCCTATCCTATCCTCAATCCAATCCTACACTCTATCCTATCCGATCCTCTATCGTATCCTATCCTCAATCCTATCCAATCCTCTATCCTATCCTCTATCCAATCCTATACTCTATCCTATCCTATCCTCTATCCTATCTTATCCTCTATCCTATCCTATCCTCAATCCTATCCTATCCTCAATCCTATCCTATCCTCTATCCTATCCTCTTCTCTATCCTATCCTATCCTCTATCCTATCCTATCCTCAATCCTATCCTATCCTCTATGCTATCCTATCCCCAATTCGATCATATCCTCAAATCTATCCTATCCTCTATCCTATCCTATCCTGAATCCTATCCTCTCCTCATTCCTATACTATTGTATCCTCTATCCTATCCTATCCTCTATCCTATCCTATCCTCAATCCTATCCTATCCTCTATCCTATCCTATCCTCTATCCTATCCTATACTCAATCCTATCCTATCCTATCCTCCATCCTGTCCGATCCTCCATCTTATCCAATCCCCTATCCTATCCTCTATCCTATCCTATCCTCTATCCTATCCTATCCTCTATCCTATCTTATCCTCTATCCTATCCTATCCTCTATCCTATCCTCTCCTCAATCCTATCCTATCCTCAATCCTATCCTATCCTATCCTCTATCCTATCCTATCATCTATCATATCCTATCCTCTATCCTATCCTATCGTCTATCCTATCCTATCCTCCATAATATCGTATCCTCTATCCTATCCTATCCTCTATCCTATCATATCCTCTATCCTATCCTATCCTGTATCCTATCCTATCCTCTATTCTATCCAATCCCCTATCCTATCCTCTATCCTATCCTATCCTCTATCCTATCCTATCCTCTATCATATCCTATCCTCTATCCTATCTTATCCTCTATCCTATTCTATCCTCTATCCAATCCAATCCTATATCCTATTCACTATCCACTCCTATCCTATCCTCTATCCTATCCTACCCTCTATCCTATCATATCCTCTATCCTATCCTATCCTGTATCCTATCCTATCCTCTATTCTATCCAATCCCCTATCCTATCCTCTATCCTATCCTATCCTCTATCCTATCCTATCCTCTATCGTATCCTATCCTCTATCCTATCCTATCCTATCCTCTATCCTATCCTATCCTCTATCCTATCCTATCCTCTATCCTATCCAGTCCCCTATCCTATCCTCTATCATATCCTATCCTCTTTACTATAATATCAACTATCCTATCCTCTATCCTATCCTATCCTCTATCCTATCCTATCCTATCCTCTATCCTATCCTATCCTCTGTCCCATCCTATACTCTATCCTATCCTATCCTCTATCCTATCATATCCTCTATCCTATCCTATCCTGTATCCTATCCTATCCTTTATTCTATCCAATCCCCTATCCTATCCTATCCTCTATCCTATCCTATCCTGTATCCTATTCTATCCTCTATCCTATCCAATCGTATATCCTATTCTCTATCCTATCCTATCCTATCCTCTATCCTATCCTACCCTCTATCCTATCCTATCCTATATCCTATCATATCCTCTATCCTATCCTATCCTGTATCCTATTCTATCCTCTATCCTATCCAATCCTATATCCTATTCTCTATCCTATCCTATCCTATCCTCTATCCTATCCTACCCTCTATCCTATCCTATCCTATATCCTATCCTATCCTCTATCCTATCCTATCCTCTATCCTATTCTATCCTCTATCCTATCCAATCCTATATCCTATTCTATATCCTATCCTATCCTCTATCGTATCCTATCCTCTATCCTATCCACTCCTATATCGTATCCTCTAGCCTATCCTATCCTCTATCCTATCCTACCCTCTATCCTATCCTATTCTATATCCTATCCTATCCTCTATCCTATCCTATCCTCAATCCTATCCTATCCTCTATCCTATCATATCCTCTATCCTATCCTATCCTGTATCCTATCCTATCCTCTATTCTATCCAATCCCCTATCCTATCCTCTATCCTATCCTATCCTCTATCCTATCCTATCCTCTATCATATCGTATCCTCTATCCTATCTTATCCTCTATCCTATTCTATCCTCTATCCAATCCAATCCTATATCCTATTCACTATCCACTCCTATCCTATCCTCTATCCTATCCTACCCTCTATCCTATCCTATCCTATATCATATCCTATCCTCTATCCTATCCAACCCCCTATCCTCTCCTCTATCCTATCCTATACTCTATCATATCCTAACCTCTATCCTATCTTATCCTCTATCCTATCCAATCCTATATCCTATTCTCTATCCTATCCTATCCTCTATCGTATCCTATCCTCTATGATATCCAATCCTCTATCCTATCCTCTATCCTATCCTATCCTCTATCCTATCCTATACTCAATCCTATCCTATCCTATCCTCCATCCTGTCCGATCCTCCATCCTATCCAATCCCCTATTATATCCTTCTCTACCCTATCCTATCCTCTATCCTATCCTATCCTCTATCCTATCCTCTCCTCAATCCTATCCTATCCTCTATCCTATCCTCTCCTCAATCCTATCCTATCCTCTATCCTATCCTATCCTCTATCCTATTCAATCTCATATCCTATCCTATCCTCTATCATATCCTATCCTCTATCGTATCCTATCTTCTATCGTATCCTATCCTCTATTCTATCCAATCCTGTATCCTATCCTCTATCCTATCCTATCCTCTATCCTATCCTATCCTATCCTCCATCCTATTCTATCCTCCATCCTATCCAATCCCCTATCCTATCCTGAATCCTATCCTCTCCTCATTCCTATACTATTGTATCCTCTATCCTATCCTATCCTCTATCCTATCCTATCCTCAATCCTATCCTATCCTCTATCCTATCCTATCCTCTATCCTATCCTATACTCAATCCTATCCTATCCTATCCTCCATCCTGTCCGATCCTCCATCTTATCCAATCCCTTATCCTATCCTTCTCTACCCTATCCTATCCTCTATCCTATCCTATCCTCTATCCTATCTTATCCTCTATCCTATCCTATACTCTATCCTATTCAATCTCATATCCTATCCTATCCTCTATCATATCCTATCCTCTATCGTATCCAATCCTCTATCCTATCCTCTATCCTATCCTATCCTCTATCCTATAATATCCTCTATCCCATCCTAATCTCTATCCTATCAATCCCCTATCCTATCCTCTATCCTATCCTATCCTCTATCCTATCCAATTCTCTATCCTATCCTATCCTCTATCCAATCCTATCCTCAATTCAACCCTATCCTCTATCCTATAATATCCTCTATCGTATCCTATCCTATCCTCTACCCTATCCTATCTTCTATCCTATCCTATTCTCTATCCTATCCTATCCTATGCACTATCGTATGCTCTATCCTATCCTATCCTCTATCCTATCCAATCCCCTTTCCTATCCTCTACCCTAGAATACCATGTATCCTATCCTATTCTCTATCCTATCCTATCCTATGCTCTATCCTATCCTATTCTCTATCCTACCCTATGCTCTATCCTATAATATCCTCTATCCCATCCTAATCTCTATCCTATCAATCCCCTATCCTATCCTCTATCCTATCCTATCCTCTATCCTATCCTATTCTCTATCCTACCCTATCCTCTATCCTATAATATCCTCTATCCCATCCTAATCTCTATCCTATCCTATCCTATCCTCCATCCTGTCCGATCCTCCATCCTATCCAATCCCCTATTATATCCTTCTCTACCCTATCCTATCCTCTATCCTATCCTATCCTCTATCCTATCCTATCCTCTATCCTATCGTATCCTCTATCCTATCCTATCCTCTATCCTATCTTATCCTCTATCCTATCCTATACTCTATCCTATTCAATCTCATATCCTATCCTATCCTCTATCATATCCTATCCTCTATCGTATCCTATCTTCTATCGTATCCTATCCTCTATCCTATCCAATCCTCTATCCTACCCTCTATCCTATCCTATTCTCTATCCTATCCTATCCTCAATCCTATCCTATCCTCAATCCTATCCTATCCTATCCTCCATCCTATCCTATCCTCCATCCTATCCAATCCCCTATCCTATCCTCAATCCTATCCTATCCTCATTCCTATCCTATCCTCAATCCTATCCTATCCTCAATCCTATCGTATCCTCTATCCTATCCTATCCTCTATCCTATCCTATCCTCAATCCTATCCTATCCTCAATCCTATCCTATCCTATCCTCTATCCTATCCTATCATCTATCATATCCTATCCTCTATCCTATCCTATCGTCTATCCTATACTATCCTCTATCCTATCCTATCCTCTATCCTATAATATATTCTATCCCATCCTAATATCTATCCTATCAATCCCCTATCCTATCCTCTATCCTATCCTATCCTCTATCCTATCCAATTCTCTATCCTATCCTATCCTCTATCCAATCCTATCCTTAATCCTATCCTATCCTCAATCCTAACCTATCCTCTATCCTATCCTATCCTCTATCCTATCCTATCCTCTATCCTATCCTATCCTCTATCGTATCCTATCCTCTATCGTATCCAATCCTCTATCCTATCCTCTATCCTATCCTATCCTCTATCCTATCCTATCATCTATCCTATCCTATTCTCTATCCTATCCTATCCTCTATCCTATCCTATCCACTATCGTATGCTCTATCCTATCCTATCCTCTATCCTATCCCATCCACTATCGTATGCTCTATCCTATCCTATCCTCTATCCTATCCAATCCCCTATCCTATCCTCTACTCTATCCTATCCTCAACACTATAATACCATGTATCCTATCCTATTCTCTATCCTATCCTATCCTATCGTGTATCGTATGCTCTACCCTATCCTATCCACTATCCTATCCTATCCTCTATCCAATCCTATCGTCTATCCTACCCTATCCTCTATCATATCCTATCCTATATCCTATCCTATCCTCTATCCTATCCTATCCTCTATCCTATCCTCTCCTCAATCCTATCCTATCCTCAATCCTAACCTAACCTCTATCCTATCCTATTCTCTATCCTATCCTATCCTCTATCCTATCCTATCCTCTATCCTATCCTATCCTCTATCCTATCCTCTCCTCAATCCTATCCTATCCTCTATCCTATCCTCTATCCTATCCTCTATCCTATCCTCTCCTCAATCCTATCCTATCCTCTATCCTATCCTATCCTCTATCCTATTCAATCTCATATCCTATCCTATCCTCTATCATATCCTATCCTCTATCGTATCCTATCTTCTATCGTACCTATCCTCTACCCTATCCTATCCTCAACCCTATAATACCATGTATCCTATCCTATTCTCTATCCTATCCTATCCTATCCTCTATCGTATGCTCTATCCTATCCTATCCACTATCCTATCCTATCCTCTATCCTATCCTATCGTCTATCCTATCCTATCCTCTATCCTATCCTATCCTCTATCCTATCCTATCCTCTATCCTATCTTATCCTCTATCCTATCCTGTCCTCTATTCTATCCTATCCTCTATCTTATCATATCCACTATCCTATCCTATACTCTATCCTATTCTATCCTCTATCCTATCCTACCATCAATCCAATGCTATCCTCTATCCTATCCTATCCTCTATCGTATCCTATCCTCTATCGTATCCAATCCTCTATCCTATCCTCTATCCTATCCTATCCTCTATCCTATCCTATCATCTATCCTATCCTATTCTCTATCCTATCCTATCCTCTATCCTATTCTATCCACTATCGTATGCTCTATCCTATCCAATCCCCTATCCTATCCTCTACCCTATCCTATCCTCAACCCTATAATACCACGTATCCTATCCTATTCTCTATCCTATCCTATCCTATCCTCTATCGTATGCTCTATCCTATCCTATCCACTATCCTATCCTATCCTCTATCCTATCCTATCGTCTATCCTATCCTATCCTCTATCCTATCCTATCCTCTATCCCATCCTAATCTCTATCCTATCAATCCCCTATCCTATCCTCTATCCTATCCTATCCTCTATCCTATCCTATTCTCTATAAACCCTATCCTCTATCCTATAATATCCTCTATCCCATCCTAATCTCTATCCTATCAATCCCCTATCCTATCGTCTATCCTATCCTATCCTCTATCCTATCCAATTCTCTATCCTATCCTATCCTCTATCATATCCTATCCTCTATCCTATCCTATCCTCTATCCTATCCTATCCTCTATCCTATCCTCTCCTCAATCCTATCCTATCCTCAATCCTAACCTAACCTCTATCCTATCCTATTCTCTATCCTATCCTATCCTCTATCCTATCCTATCCTCTATCCTATCCTATTCTCTATCCTATCCTATCCTATGCACTATCGTATGCTCTATCCTATCCTATCCTCTATCCTATCCAATCCCCTATCCTATCCTCTACCCTATAATACCATGTATCCTATCCTATTCTCTATCCTATCCTATCCAATCCTCTATCGTATGCTCTATCCTATCCTATCCACTATCCAATCCTATACTCTATCATATCCTATCCCCTATCCTATCCTTAATCCTATCCTATCCTCAATCCTAACCTATCCTCTATCCTATCCTATTCTATATCCTATCCTATCCTCTATCCTATCCTATCCTCTATCCTATCCTATCCTCTATCCTATCTTATCCTCTATCCTATCCTGTCCTCTATTCTATCCTATCCTCTATCTTATCATATCCACTATCTTATCCTATACTCTATCCTATTCTATCCTCTATCCTATCCTATCCTCAATCCAATGCTATCCTCTATCCTATCCTATCCTCTATCGTATCCTATCCTCTATCGTATCCAATCCTCTATTCTATCCTCTATCCTATCCTATCCTCTATCCTATCCTATCATCTATCCTATCCTATTCTCTATCCTATCCTATCCTCTATCCTATCCTATCCACTATCGTATGCTCTATCCTATCCAATCCCCTATCCTATCCTCTACCCTATCCTATCCTCAACCCTATAATACCATGTATCCTATCCTATTCTCTATCCTATCCTATCCTATCCTCCATCGTATGCTCTATCCTATCCTATCCACTATCCTATCCTATCCTCTATCCTATCCTATCGTCTATCCTATCCTATCCTCTATCCTATCCTATCCTCTATCCTATCCTATCCTCTATCCTATAATATCCTCTATCCCATCCTAATCTCTATCCTATCAATCCCCTATCCTATCGTCTATCCTATCCTATCCTCTATCCTATCCAATTCTCTATCCTATCCTATCCTCTATCATATCCTATCCTCTATCCTATCCTATCCTCTATCCTATCCTGTCCTCTATTCTATCCTATCCTCTATCTTATCATATCCACTATCCTATCCTATACTCTATCCTATTCTATCCTCTATCCTATCCTACCATCAATCCAATGCTATCCTCTATCCTATCCTATCCTCTATCGTATCCTATCCTCTATCGTATCCAATCCTCTATCCTATCCTCTATCCTATCCTATCCTCTATCCTATCCTATCATCTATCCTATCCTATTCTCTATCCTATCCTATCCTCTATCCTATTCTATCCACTATCGTATGCTCTATCCTATCCAATCCCCTATCCTATCCTCTACCCTATCCTATCCTCAACCCTATAATACCATGTATCCTATCCTATTCTCTATCCTATCCTATCCTATCCTCTATCGTATGCTCTATCCTATCCTATCCACTATCCTATCCTATCCTCTATCCTATCCTATCGTCTATCCTATCCTATCCTCTATCCTATCCTATCCTCTATCCCATCCTAATCTCTATCCTATCAATCCCCTATCCTATCCTCTATCCTATCCTATCCTCTATCCTATCCTATTCTCTATAAACCCTATCCTCTATCCTATAATATCCTCTATCCCATCCTAATCTCTATCCTATCAATCCCCTATCCTATCGTCTATCCTATCCTATCCTCTATCCTATCCAATTCTCTATCCTATCCTATCCTCTATCATATCCTATCCTCTATCCTATCCTATCGTCTATCCTATCCTATCCTCTATCCTATCCTCTCCTCAATCCTATCCTATCCTCAATCCAATGCTATCCTCTATCCTATCCTATCCTCTATCGTATCCTATCCTCTATCGTATCCAATCCTCTATCCTATCCTCTATCCTATCCTATCCTCTATCCTATCCTATCATCTATCCTATCCTATTCTCTATCCTATCCTATCCTCTATCCTATCCTATCCACTATCGTATGCTCTATCCTATCCAATCCCCTATCCTATCCTCTACCCTATCCTATCCTCAACCCTATAATACCATGTATCCTATCCTATTCTCTATCCTATCCTATCCTATCCTCCATCGTATGCTCTATCCTATTATATCCACTATCCTATCCTATCCTCTATCCTATCCTATCGTCTATCCTATCCTATCCTCTATCCTATCCTATCCTCTATCCTATCCTATCCTCTATCCTATAATATCCTCTATCCCATCCTAATCTCTATCCTATCAATCCCCTATCCTATCGTCTATCCTATCCTATCCTCTATCCTCTCCAATTCTCTATCCTATCCTATCCTCTATCATATCCTATCCTCTATCCTATCCTATCCTCTATCCTATCCTATCCTCTATCCTATCCTCTCCTCAATCCTATCCTATCCTCAATCCTAACCTAACCTATATCCTATCCTATTCTCTATCCTATCCTATCCTCTATCCTATCCTATCCTCTATCCTATCCTATCCTCTATCCTATCCTCTCCTCAATCCTATCCTATCCTCTATCCTATCCTATCCTCTATCCTATTCAATCTCATATCCTATCATATCCTCTATCATATCCTATCCTCTATCGTATCCTATCTTCTATCGTATCCTATCCTCTATCCTATCCAATCCTCTATCCTATCCTCTATCCTATCCTGTCCTCTATCCTATCCTATCCTCAATCCTATCCTATCCTATCCTCCATCCTATCCTATCCTCCATCCTATCCAATCCCCTATCCTATCCTCAATCCTATCCTATCCTATCCTCAATCCTATCGTATCCTCTATCCTATAGTATCCTCTATCCTATCCTATCCTCTATCCTATCCTCCCCTCAATCCTATCCTATCCTCAATCCTAACCTAACCTCTATCCTATCCTATTCTCTATCCTATCCTATCCTCTATCCTATCCTATCCTCTATCCTATCCTATCCCCTATCCTATCCTCTCCTCAATCCTATCCTATCCTCTATCCTATCCTCTATCCTATCCTCTCCTCAATCCTATCCTATGCCCTATCCTATCCTATCCTCTATCCTATCCAATCCTCTATCCTATCCTATCCTCAATCCTATCCTATCCTATCCTCCATCCTATCCTATCCTCCATCCTATCCAATCCCCTATCCTATCCTCAATCCTATCCTATCCTATCCTATCCTCTATCCTTTCCTCTATCCTATCCTCTATCCTATCCTATCCACAATCCAACCCTATCCTCTATCCTATAATATCCTCTATCCTATCCTATCCTATCCTCTATCCTTTCCTCTATCCTAACCTCTATCCTATCCTATCCTCTATCCTATCCTCTCCTCTATCCTATCCTATCCTATCCTATCCTATCCTCTATCCTATCCTATACTCTATCCTATCCTATCCTCTATCCTATCCTATCCACTATCGTATGCTCTATCCTATCCAATCCCCTATCCTATCCTCTACCCTATCCTATCCTCAACCCTATAATACCATGTATCCTATCCTATTCTCTATCCTATCCTATCCTATCCTCTATCGTATGCTCTATCCTATCCTATCCACTATCCTATCCTATCCTCTATCCTATCCTATCGTCTATCCTATCCTATCCTCTATCCTATCCTATCCTCTATCCCATCCTATCCTCTATCCTATAATATCCTCTATCCCATCCTAATCTCTATCCTATCAATCCCCTATCCTATCCTCTATCCTATCCTATCCTCTATCCTATCCTATCCTCTATCCTACCCTATTCTCTATCCTATAATATCCTCTATCCCATCCTAATCTCTATCCTATCAATCCCCTATCCTATCGTCTATCCTATCCTATCCTCTATCCTATCCAATTCTCTATCCTATCCTATCCTCTATCATATCCTATCCTCTATCCTATCCTATACTCTATCCTATCCTATCCTATCCTCTATCCTATCCTCTCCTCAATCCTATCCTATCCTCAATCCTAACCTAACCTCTATCCTATCCTATTCTCTATCCTATCCTATCCTCTATCCTATCCTATCCTCTATCCTATCCTATCCCCTATCCTATCCTCTCCTCAATCCTATCCTATCCTCTATCCTATCCTCTATCCTATCCTCTCCTCAATCCTATCCTATGCCCTATCCTATCCTATCCTCTATCCTATTCAATCTCATATCCTATCCTATCCTCTATCATATCCTATCCTCTATCGTATCCTATCTTCTATCGTATCCTATCCTCTATCCTATCCAATCCTCTATCCTATCCTCTATCCTATCCAATCCTCTATCCTATCCTATCCTCAATCCTATCCTATCCTATCCTCCATCCTATCCTATCCTCCATCCTATCCTATCCTCCATCCTATCCAATCCCCTATCCTATCCTCAATCCTATCCTATCCTATCCTATCCTCTATCCTTTCCTCTATCCTATCCTCTATCCTATCCTATCCTCTCCTCAATCCTATCCTATCCTCAATCCTATCCTATCCTCTATCCTATCTTATCCTCTATCCTATCCTGTACTCTATTCTATCCTATCCTCTATCTTATCCTATCCACTATCCTATCCTATCCTCAATCCAATCCTTTCCTCTATCCTATCCTCTATCCTATTCTATCCTCTATCCTATCCTATCCACAATCCAATCCTATCCTCTATCCTATAATATCCTCTATCCTATCCTATCCTATCCTCTATCCTTTCCTCTATCCTATCCTCTATCCTATCCTATCCTCTATCCTATCCTCTCCTCTATCCTATCCTATCCTATCCTATCCTATCCTCTATCCTATCCTATACTCTATCCTATCCTATCCTCTATCGTATCCTATACTCTATCCTATCCTATCCTCTATCGTATCCTATCCTCTATCCTATCCTGTCCTCTATCTTATCCTATCCTCTATCCTATCTTATCCTCTATCCAATCCTATCCTCAATCCTATCCTATCCTCTATCCTATCCTATCCTCTATCCTATCCTGTACTCTATACTATCCTTTCCTCTATCCTATCCTATCCTCTATCCTATAATATCCTCTATCCCATCCTAATCTCTATCCTATCAATCCCCTATCCTATCCTCTATCCTATCCTATCCTCTATCCTATCCAATTCTCTATCCTATCCTATCCTCTATCATATCCTATCCTCTATCCTATCCTATCCTCAATCCTATCCTATCCTCTATCCTATCCTATCCTCTATCCTATCCTGTACTCTATTCTATCCTATGCTCTATCTTATCCTATCCCCTATCCTATCCTATCCTCAATCCAATCCTATACTCTATCCTATCCTATCCTCTATCGTATCCTATCCACTATCCTATCCTATCCTCAATCCTATCCTATCCTCTATCATATCCTATCCTCTATCCTATCCTATCCTCTATCCTATCCTATCCTCTATCGTATCCAATCCTCTATCCTATCCTCTATCCTATCCTATCCTCTATCCTATCCTATCATCTATCCTATCCTATTCTCTATCCTATCCTATCCTATCCTCTATCCTATCCTATCCACTATCGTATGATCTATCCTATCCAATCCCCTATCCTATCCTCTACCCTATCCTATCCTCAACCCTATAATACCATGTATCCTATCCTATTCTCTATCCTACCCTATCCTATCCTCTATCGTATGCTCTAGCCTATCCTATCCACTACCCTATCCTATCCTCTATCGTATGCTCTAGCCTATCCTATCCACTATCCTATCCTATCCTCTATCCTATCCTATCGTCTATCCTATCCTATCCTCTATCCTATCCTATCCTCTATCCTATCCTATCCTCTATCCTATAATATCGTCTATCCCATCCTAATCTCTATCCTATCAATCCCCTATCCTATCCTCTATCCTATCCTATCCTCTATCCTATCCTATTCTCTATCCTACCCTATTCTCTATCCTATAATATCCTCTATCCCATCCTAATCTCTATCCTATCAATCCCCTATCCTATCGTCTATCCTATCCTATCCTCTATCCTATCCAATTCTCTATCCTATCCTATCCTCTATCATATCCTATCCTCTATCCTATCCTATCCTCTATCCTATCCTATCCTCTATCCTATCCTCTCCTCAATCCTATCCTATCCTCAATCCTAACCTAACCTCTATCCTATCCTATATCCTATCCTATCCTCTATCCTATCCTATCCTCAATCCTATCCTATCCTCTATCCTATCCTATCCTCTATCCTATTCAATCTCATATCCTATCCTATCCTCTATCATATCCTATCCTCTATCGTATCCTATCTTCTATCGTATCCTATCCTCTATCCTATCCAATCCTCTATCCTATCCTCTATCCTATCCAATCCTCTATCCTATCCTATCCTCAATCCTATCCTATCCTATCCTCCATCCTATCCTATCCTCCATCCTATCCAATCCCCTATCCTATCCTCAATCCTATCCTATCCTATCCTATCCTCTATCCTATCCAATTCTCTATCCTATCCTATCCTCTATCATATCCTATCCTCTATCCTATCCTATCCTCAATCCTATCCTATCCTCTATCCTATCCTATCCTCTATCCTATCCTGTACTCTATTCTATCCTATGCTCTATCTTATCCTATCCACTATCCTATCCTATCCTCAATCCAATCCTATACTCTATCCTATCCTATCCTCTATCGTATCCTATCCACTATCCTATCCTATCCTCAATCCTATCCTATCCACTATCCAATCCTATCCTCTATCCTATAATATCCTCTATCATATCCTATCCTCTATCCTATCCTATCCTCTATCCTATCCTCTCCTCAATCCTATCCTATCCTCTATCCTATCCTATCCTCTATCCTATCCTATCCTCAATCCAATCCTATACTCTATCCTATCCTATCCTCTATCGTATCCTATCCACTACCCTATCCTATCCTCAATCCTATCCTATCCTCTATCATATCCTATCCTCTATCCTATCCTATCCTCTATCCTATCCTATCCTCTATCCTATCCAATCCCCTATCCTATCCTCTACCCTAGAATACCATGTATCCTATCCTACTCTCTATCCTATACTATCCTATCCTCTATCTTATCCTATCCTCTATCCTATCCTATCCTTTATCCTATAATATGCTCTATCGTATCCTATCCACTATCCTATCCTATCCTCAATCCTATCCTATCCTCTATCATATCCTATCCTCTATCCTATCCTATCCTCTATCCTATCCTATCCTCTATCGTATTCTATCCTCTATCCTATCCAATCCCCTATTATATCCTCCATCCTATCCAATCCCCTATTCTATCCTCAATCCTATCCTATCCTCATTCCTATCCTATCCTCTATCCTATCCTATCCTCTATCCTTTCGTATCCTCAATCCTATCCTCTATCCTATCCAATCCTGTATCCTATCCACTATCCAATCCAATCCCCTATTCTATCCTCAATCCTATCCTATCCTCATTCCTATCCTATCCTCTATCCTATCCTATCCTCTATCCTTTCGTATCCTCAATCCTATCCTCTATCCTATCCAATCCTGTATCCTATCCACTATCCAATCCTATCCTCTATCCTATAATATCCTCTATCATATCCTATCCTCTATCCTATCCTATCCTCTATCCTATCCTCTCCTCAATCCTATCCTATCCTCTATCCTATCCTATCCTCTATCCTATCCTATCCTCAATCCAATCCTATACTCTATCCTATCCTATCCTCTATCGTATCCTATCCACTATCCTATCCTATCCTCAATCCTATCCTATCCTCTATCATATCCTATCCTCTATCCTATCCTATCCTCTATCCTATCCTATCCTCTATCCTATCCAATCCCCTATCCTATCCTCTACCCTAGAATACCATGTATCCTATCCTACTCTCTATCCTATACTATCCTATCCTCTATCCTATCCTATCCTATATCCTATCCTATCCTCCATCCTATCCTATCCTCCATCCTATCCAATCCCCTATTCTATCCTCAATCCTATCCTATCCTCATTCCTATCCTATCCTCTATCCTATCCTATCCTCTATCCTTTCGTATCCTCAATCCTAACCTATCCTCTATCATATCCTATCCTCTATCGTATCCTACCCTCTATCCTATCCAATCCCCTATATAATCCCATATCCTATCCTCTATCCTATCCTATCCTCTATCCTATCCTATCCTTTATCCTGTCGAATCCCCTATCCTTTCGTCTATCCAATCCTATCCTCAATCCTATCCTATCCTCTATCCTATAATATCCTCTATCGTATCCTATCCACTATCCTATCCTATCCTCTATCATATCCTATCCTCTTATAGTATCCTATCCTCTATCCTATCCTCTATCCTATCCTATCCTCTATCCTATCCTATCCTCTATCATATCCTATCCTCTATCCTATCCTCTATCCTATCCTATCCTCCATCCTATCCAATCTCATATCCTATCCTATCCTCTATCCTATCCTATCCTTTATCCTGTCGAATCCCCTATCCTATCCTCTATCCTATCCTATCCTTTATCCTGTCGAATCCCCTATCCTTTCGTCTATCCAATCCTATCCTCAATCCTATCCTATCCTCTATCCTATAATATCCTCTATCGTATCCTATCCACTATCCTATCCTATCCTCTATCCTATCCTATCCTCATTTCTATCCTATCCTCTGTCCTATCCTATCCTCAATCCTATCCTATCCTCAATCCTATCGTATCCTCTATCCTATCCTATCCTCTATCCTATCCAATCCTCTATCCTATCCTATCCTCTATCCTATCCTATTCTCTATCCTATCCTATCCTCTATCCTATCCTATCCTCTATCGTATGCCCTATCCTATCCCATCCTCCATCCTATCCAATCCCCTATCCAATCCTCTATCCTATCCTATCCACTATCATATCCTATCCTCAATCCTATCCTATCCTCTATCCTATCCTATCATCTATCCTATCCTATCCTCTATCCCATCCTATCCTCTATCCTATAATATCCTCTATCCTATCCTAATCTCTATCCTATCAATACCCTATCCAATCCTCTATCCTATCCTATCCTCTATCCTATCCAATTCTCTATCCTATCCTATCCTCTATCCAATCCTATCCTGAATTCTATCCTATCCTCTATCCTATAATATCCTCTATCCTATCCTATCCTATCCTCTATCCTATCCTCTATCCTATCCTCAATCCTAACCTATCCTCTATCCTATAATATCCTCTATCGTATCCTATCCACTATCCTATCCTATCCTCTATCCTATCCTATCCTCATTTCTATCCTATCCTCTGTCCTATCCTATTCTCAATCCTATCCTATCCTCAATCCTATCCTATCCTCTATCCTATCCTATCCTCTATCCTATCCAATCCTCTATCCTATCCTCTATCCTATCCTATCCTCTATCCTATCCTTTTCTCTATCCTATCCTATCCTCTATCCTATCCTATCCTCTATCGTATGCCCTATCCTATCCCATCCTCCATCCTATCCAATCCCCTATCCTATCCTCTATCCTATCCTATCCTCTACCCTATAATACCATGTATCCTATCCCATTCTCTATCCTATCCTATCCTATCCTCTATCGTATGCTCTATCCTATCCTATCCACTATCATATCCTATCCTCAATCCTATCCTATCATCTATCATATCCTATCCTCTATCCTATCCTATCCTCTATCCTATCCTCTCCTTTATCCTGTCGAATCCCCTATCCTATCCTCAATCCTATCCTATCCTCCATCATATCCTATACCTCTATCCTATCCTATCCTCTATCCTATCCTATCCTATCCTTTATCCTGTCGAATCCCCTATCCTTTCGTCTATCCAATCCTATCCTCAATCCTATCCTATCCTCTATCCTATAATATCCTCTATCGTATCCTATCCACTATCCTATAATATCCTCTATCGTATCCTATCCACTATCCTATCATATCCTCTATCCTATCCTATCCTCTATCCTATCCAATCCCCTATCCTATCCTCTACCCTATAATACCATGTATCCTATCCTCTTCTCCATCCTATCCTATCCTATCCTCTATCGTTTGCTCTATCCTATCCTATCAACTATCCTATCCTATCCTCTACCATATCCTATCATCTATCGTATCCTATCTTCTATCCTATCCAATCCTCTATCCTATCCTCAATCCTATTCTATCCTCTATCCTATCCTATCCTCTATCCTATAATACCATGTATCCTATCCTCTTCTCCATCCTATCCTATCCTATCCTGTATCGTTTGCTCTATCCTATCCTATCAACTATCCTATCCTATCCTCAATCTTATCCTATCCTCTATCATATCCTATACTCTATCCTATCCTATCCTCTATCCTATCCAATCCAGTATCCTATCCTCTATACTATCCTATTCTCTATCCTATCCTTTCCTCTATAATATCGTATCTTCTATCGCATCCTATCCTCTATCCTATCCTATTCTCTATTCTATCCTTTCCTCTATGCTACCCTATCCTCTATCCTATTCTATCCTCTATCCTATCTATATTCTATCCAATCCTATTCTCTATCCTATCCTTTCCTCTATAATATCGTATCTTCTCTCGTATCCTATCCTCTATTCTATCCTATCCTCTATCCTATCCTATCCTCAATCCTATTCTATCCTCTATCCTGTCCTATTCTCTATCCTATCCTTTCCTCTATAATATCGTATATTCTATCGTATCCTATCCTCTATCCTATCCTATTCCCTGTCCTATCCTATTTTCTATCATATACTATCCTCTGTCCTATCCTATTCTCTATCCTATCCTTTCCACTATAATATCGTATCTTCTATCGTATCCTATCCTCTATCCTATCCTATCCTCTATCCTATCCTATCCTCTATCATATCCTATACTCTATCCTATCCTATCCTCTATCCTATCCTATCCTCTATCCTATCCAATAAAGTATCCTATCCTCTGTCCTATCCTATTCTCTATCCTATCCTTTCCACTATAATATCGTATCTTCTATCGTATCCTATCCTCTATCCTATCCTATCCTCTATCCTATCCTATCCTCTATCCTATCCTATCCTCTATCCTATCCTATCCTCTATCCTATCCTATCCTCTATCCTATCCTATCCTCTATCCTATCCTATCCTCTATCCTATCCAATCTCATATACTATCCAATCTCATATTCTATCCTATCCTCTATCATATCCTATCATCTATCGTATCCTATCTTCTATCCTATCCAATCCTCTATCCTATCCTCAATCCTATTCTATCCTCTATCCTATCCTATCCTCTATGCTATCCTATCCTCTATCCTATCCTATCCTCTATCCTATCTATCCTCAATCCAATCCTATCTTCTATCCTATCCTATCGTCTATCCTATCCTATCCTCTATCCTATCCAATCCCCTATCCTATCCTCTATCCTATAATACCATGTATCCTATCCTCTTCTCCATCCTATCCTATCCTATCCTCTATCGTTTGCTCTATCCTATCCTATCAACTATCCTATCCTATCCTCAATCTTATCCTATCCTCTATCATATCCTATACTCTATCCTATCCTATCCTCTATCCTATCCTATCCTCTATCCTATCCAATCCAGTATCCTATCCTCTATACTATCCTATTCTGTATCCTATCCTTTCCTCTATAATATCGTATCTTCTATCGCATCCTATCCTCTATCCTATCCAATCTCATATATTATCCTATCTTCTATCATATCGTATCCTCTATCGTATCCTATCTTGTATCCTATCCAATCGTCTATCCTATCCTCAATCCTATCCTATCCTCTATCCTATCCAATCCTCTATCCTATTCTATCCCCTATCCTATCCTATCCTCAATCCAATACTATCCTCTATCCTATCCTATCCTCTATCTTATCCTATCCTCTACCCTATCCAATAATCTATCCTATTCTATCCTCTATTCTATCCTATCCTCAATCCAATCCTATCCTCTATCCTATCCTATCCTCTATCCAATCCTATCCTCTATCCTATCCTATCCTATCCTCTATCGTATCCTATCCTCTATCCTATCCAATCCTCTATCCTATCCTCTATCCTATCCTATCCAATCCTCTATCCTATCCTCAATCCTATCCTATCCTTTATCCTATAATACCATGTATCCTATCCTATTCTCCATCCTATCCTATCCTATCCTCTATCGTATGCTCTATCCTATCCTATCAACTATCCTATCCTATCCTCAATCCTATCCTACCCTCTATCATATCCCATCCTCTATCCTATGCTATCCTATCCTATCCTCTATCGTATGCTCTATCCTATCCTATCAACTATCCTATCCTATTCTCTATTCTATCCTATCCTCTATCCTATCCAATCCCCTATCCTATCCTCTATCCTATCCTATTCTCTATCCCATCCTTTCCTCTATAATATCGTATCTTCTATCGCTCCTATCCTCTATCCTATCCTATCCTCTATCCTATCCTGTCCTCTGTCCTACCCTATCCTCTATCCTATCCTATCCTCTATCCAATCCTATCCTCTATCCTATCCTATCCTCTATCCTATCTTATCCTCTATCCTATCCTGTCCTCTATCCTAACCTATCCTCTATCCTATCCTATCCTCTATCCTATCCTATCCTCTATCGTATCCTATCCTCCATCCTAACCTATACTCTATCCTATCTTATCCTCTATCGTGTCCTATCCTCTATCCTATCCTGTCCTCTATCCTATTCTATCCGCTATCCTATCCTATCCTCAATCCAATCCTATCCTCTATCCTATCCTATCCTCTATCTTATCCTGTCCTCTATCGTATACTATCCTCTATCCTATCCTACCCTCTATCCAATCCTATCCTCTATCATATCCTATCCTCTATGGTATCCTATCCTCTATCCTATCCCATCCTCTATCCTATCCTCTATCCTATCCTATCCTCTATCCTATCCTATCCTCTATCTTATCCTGTCCTCTACCGTATACTATCCTCTATCCTATCCTACCCTCTATCCAATCCTATCCTCTATCCTATCCTGTCCTCTATCCTATCCTATCCTCTATCCTATCCTATCCTCTATCCTATCCCATCCTCAATCCTATCCTTTCCTCTATCCTATAATCTATCCTACCCTATCCTCTTACTTATCCTATCCTCTATCCTATCCTATACTCTATCCTATCCTATCCTCTATCGTATCCTATCCTCTATCCTATCTTGTCCTCTATCCTATCCTATCCTCTATCCTATCCCATCCTCAATCCTATCCTTTCCTCTATCCTATAATCTATCCTATCCTCTTACTTATCCTATCCTCTATCCTATACTATCCTATCGTCTATAGTATTCTCTATCCTATCCAATCCTCTATCCTATACTATCCTATCGTCTATAGTATTCTCTATCCTATCCAATCCTCTATCCTATCCTATCCTCAAACCAATCGTATCCTCTATCCTATGCTATCAACTATCGTATCCTATCCTCTATCCTATCGAATCCTCTATCCTATTCTATCCTCTATCCTATCCTATCCTCAATACAATCCTATTCTCTATCCTATCCATTCCTCTATAATATCGTATCTTCTATCGCATCCTATCCTCCATCATATCCTATCCTTTATCCTATCCAATCTCATATATTATCCTATCCTCTATCATATCCTATCCTTCATCGTATCCTATCTTCTATCCTATCCAATCCTCTATCCTATCCTCAATCCTATCCTATCCTCTATCCTATCCTATCCTCTATCCTATCCTATCCTCTATGCAATCCTATCCTCTATCCTATTCTATCCTCTATCCTATCCAATCCCCTATCCTATCCTCTATCCTCTCCTATCCTCTACCCCATAATACCATGTATCCTATCCTATTCTCCATCCTATCCTCTCCTATCCTCTTTCGTATGCTCTATCCTACCCTATCAACTATCCTATCCCATCCTCAATCCTATCCTTTCCTCTATCCTATAATCTATCCTATCCTCTTACTTATCCTATCCTATCCTCTATAGTATTCTCTATCCTATCCAATCCTCTATCGTATTTTATCCTCAATCCAATCGTATCCTCTATCCTATCCTATCAACTATCGTATCCTATCCTCTATCCTATCGAATCCTCTATCCTATTCCATCCTCTATCCTATCCTATCCTCAATACAATCCTATTCTCTATCCTATCCATTCCTCTATAATATCGTATCTTCTATCGCATCCTATCCTCTATCATATCCTATCCTTTATCCTATACAATCTCATATATTATCCTATCCTCTATCATATCCTATCCTCTATCGTATCCTATCTTCTATCCTATCCAATCCTCTATCCTATCCTCAATCCTATCCTATCCTCTATCCTATCCTATCCTCTGTGCAATCCTATCCTCTATCCTATTCTATCCTCTATCCTATCCAATCCCCTATCCTATCCTCTATCCTCTCCTATCCTCTACCCCATAATACCATGTATCCTATCCTATTCTCCATCCTATCCTATCCTATCCTCTTTCGTATGCTCTATCCTATCCTATCAACTATCCTATCCTATCCTCAATCCTATCCTATCCTCTATCATATCCCATCCTCTATCCTATCCTATCCTCTATCTTATCCTATCCTCTATCCTATCCTATCCTCTATCCTATCCTATCCTCTATCCTATCCAATCCCCTATCCTATTCTATCCTCTATCCTATCCTATCCTCAATCCAATCCTATCCTCTTATTAAACCTATCCTCTATCTTATCCTATCCTCTATCAAATCCTATCCTCTATCCTATCCTATCCTCTATCGTATCCTATCCTCTATCCTATCCAATCCTCTATCCCATCCTCTATCCTATCCTATCCTCTATCTTATCCTATCCTCTATCCTATCCTATCCTCTATCGTATCCTATCCTCTATCCTATCGAATCCTCTACCCCATCCTCTATCCTATCCTATCCTCTATCTTATCCTATCCTCTATCCTATCCTATCCTCAATCCAATCATATCCTCTATCCTATCCTATCCTCTATCTTATCCTATCCTCTACCCTATCCAATAATCTATCCTATTCTATCCTCTATTCTATCCTATCCTCAATCCAATCCTATCCTCTATCCTATCCTATCCTCTATCCAATCCTATCCTCTATCCTATCCTATCCTATCCTCTATCGTATCCTATCCCCTATCCTATCCAATCCTCTATCCTATCCTCTATCCTATCCTATCCTCTATCCTATCCTCAATCATATCCTATCCTTTATCCTATAATACCATTTATCCTATCCTATTCTCCATCCTATCCTATCCTATCCTCTATCGTATGCTCTATCCTATCCTATCAACTATCGTATCCTATCCTCTATCCTATCGAATCCTCTATCCTATTCCATCCTCTATCCTATCCTATCCTCAATACAATCCTATTCTCTATCCTATCCATTCCTCTATAATATCGTATCTTCTATCGCATCCTATCCTCTATCATATCCTATGCTTTATCCTATACAATCTCATATATTATCCTATCCTCTATCATATCCTATCCTCTATCGTATCCTATCTTCTATCCTATCCAATCCTCTATCCTATCCTCAATCCTATCCTATCCTCTATCCTATCCTATCCTCTGTGCAATCCTATCCTCTATCCTATTCTATCCTCTATCCTATCCAATCCCCTATCCTATCCTCTATCCTCTCCTATCCTCTACCCCATAATACCATGTATCCTATCCTATTCTCCATCCTATCCTATCCTATCCTCTTTCGTATGCTTTATCCTATCCTATCAACTATCCTATCCTATCCTCAATCCTATCCTATCCTCTATCATATCCCATCCTCTATCCTATCCTATCCTCTATCTTATCCTATCCTCTATCCTATCCTATCCTCTATCCTATCCTATCCTCTATCCTATCCAATCCCCTATCCTATTCTATCCTCTATCCTATCCTATCCTCAATCCAATCCTATCCTCTTATTAAACCTATCCTCTATCTTATCCTATCCTCTATCAAATCCTATCCTCTATCCTATCCTATCCTCTATCGTATCCTATCCTCTATCCTATCCAATCCTCTATCCCATCCTCTATCCTATCCTATCCTCTATCTTATCCTATCCTCTATCCTATCCTATCCTCTATCGTATCCTATCCTCTATCCTATCGAATCCTCTACCCCATCCACTATCCTATCCTATCCTCTATCTTATCCTATCCTCTATCCTATCCTATCCTCAATCCAATCATATCCTCTATCCTATCCTATCCTCTATCTTATCCTATCCTCTACCCTATCCAATAATCTATCCTATTCTATCCTCTATTCTATCCTATCCTCAATCCAATCCTATCCTCTATCCTATCCTATCCTCTATCCAATCCTATCCTCTATCCTATCCTATCCTATCCTCTATCGTATCCTATCCCCTATCCTATCCTCTATCCTATCCAATCCTCTATCCTATCCTCTATCCTATCCTATCCTCTATCGTATCCTATCCTCTATCCTATCCTGTCCTCTATCCTATCCTATCCTCTATCCTATCCTATCCTCTATCCTATCCCATCCTCAATCCTATCCTTTCCTCTATCCTATAATCTATCCTACCATATCCTCTTACTTATCCTATCCTCTATCCTATCCTATCCTCTATCCTATCCGATCCTCTATCCTATACTATCCTCTATCCTATCCTATCCTCAATCCAATCCTATCCTCTATTCTATCCTATCCTCTATCGTATCCTATCCTCTATCGTATCCAATCCCCTATCCTACTCTATCCTCTATCCTATCCTATCCTCTATCCAATCCTATCCTCAATTCTATCCTATCCTCTATCCTATAATATCCTCTATCCTATCCTATCCTATCCTCTATTATATCCTCTATCCTATCCTCAATCCTATCCTATCCTCAATCCTAACCTATCCTCTATCATATCCTATCCTCTATCGTATCCTACCCTCTATCCTATCCAATCCCCTATATAATCCCCTATCCTATCCTCTATCCTATCCTATCCTCTATCCTATCCTATCCTTTATCCTGTCGAATCCCCTATCCTTTCGTCTATCCAATCCTATCCTCAATCCTATCCTATCCTCTATCCTATAATATCCTCTATCGTATCCTATCCACTATCCTATCCTATCCTCTATCATATCCTATCCTCTTATAGTATCCTATCCTCTATCCTATCCTCAATCCTATCCTATCCTCTATCCTATCCAATCTCATATCCCATCCAATCCTCTACCCTATGCTATCCTCTATCCTATCCTATCCTCAATCCTATCCTATCCTCTATCCTATCCTATCCTCTATCATATCCTATCCTCTATCCTATCCTCTATCCTATCCTATCCTCCATCCTATCCAATCTCATATCCTATCCTATCCTCTATCCTATCCTATCCTTTATCCTGTCGAATCCCCTATCCTATCCTCTATCCTATCCTATCCTTTATCCTGTCGAATCCCCTATCCTTTCGTCTATCCAATCCTATCCTCAATCCTATCCTATCCTCTATCCTATAATATCCTCTATCGTATCCTATCCACTATCCTATCCTATCCTCTACCCTATCCTATCCTCATTTCTATCCTATCCTCTGTCCTATCCTATCCTCAATCCTATCCTATCCTCAATCCTATCGTATCCTCTATCCTATCCTATCCTCTATCCTATCCAATCCTCTATCCTATCCTCTATCCTATCCTATCCTCTATCCTATCCTATTCTCTATCCTATCCTATCCTCTATCCTATCCTATCCTCTATCGTATGCCCTATCCTATCCCATCCTCCATCCTATCCAATCCCCTATCCAATCCTCTATCCTATCCTATCCACTATCATATCCTATCCTCAATCCTATCCTATCCTCTATCCTATCCTATCATCTATCCTATCCTATCCTCTATCCTATCCTATCCTCTATCCTATAATATCCTCTATACTATCCTAATCTCTATCCTATCAATACCCTATCCAATCCTCTATCCTATCCTATCCTCTATCCTATCCTATCCTCTATCCTATCCAATCCTCTATCCTATCCTCTATCCTATCCTATCCTCTATCCTATCCTATTCTCTATCCTATCCTATCCTCTATCCTATCCTATCCTCTATCGTATGCCCTATCCTATCCCATCCTCCATCCTATCCAATCCCCTATCCTATCCTCTATCCTATCCTATCCTCTACCCTATAATACCATGTATCCTATCCCATTCTCTATCCTATCCTATCCTATCCTCTATCGTATGCTCTATCCTATCCTATCCACTATCATATCCTATCCTCAATCCTATCATATCCTCTATCATATCCTATCCTCTATCCTATCCTATCCTCTATCCTATCCTGTCCTTTATCCTGTCGAATCCCCTATCCTATCCTCAATCCTATCCTATCCTCCATCATATCCTATACCTCTATCCTATCCTATCCTCTATCCTATCCTATCCTATCCTTTATCCTGTCGAATCCCCTATCCTTTCGTCTATCCAATCCTATCCTCAATCCTATCCTATCCTCTATCCTATAATATCCTCTATCGTATCCTATCCACTATCCTATAATATCCTCTATCGTATCCTATCCACTATCCTATCCTATCCTCTATCCTATCCTATCCTCATTTCTATCCTATCCTCTGTCCTATCCTATCCTCAATCCTAACCTCTCCTCAATCCTATCCTATCCTCTATCCCATCCAATGCTCTACCCTATGCTATCCTCTATCCTATCCTATCCTCAAACCTATCCTATCCTCAATCCTATCCAATCCCCTATCCTACCCTCTATCCGATCCTATCCTCTATTACATCCTATCCTCGATCCTATCCTATCCTCTATCCTATCCTATCTTCTATCCTATCCTATCCTCTATCCTATCATATCCTCTATCCTATCATATCCTCTATCCTATCCTATCCTCTATCGTATCCTATCCTCTATCCCATTCTATCCTCTTTCCTATCCCATCCTCTATCCCATCCAATCCTCAATCCTATCCTATCCACTATCCTATCCTATCCTCTATCCTATAGTATCCTCCATCCTATCCTATCCTCCAACCTATCCTATCCTCCATCCTATCCTATCCTCCATCCTATCCAATCCCCTATTCTATCCTCAATCCTATCCTATCCTCATTCCTATCCTATCCTCAATCCTATCGTGTCCTCTATCCTATAGTATCCTCTATCCTATCCTATCCTCTATCCTATCCTATCCTCTATCCTATCCTATCCTCTATCCTATCCAATCCCCTATGTTATCCTCTACCCTATCCTATCCTCTATCCTATCTTATCCTCTATCCTATCCTATCCTATTCTCTATCATATCCTATCCTCTATCGTATCCTATATTCTATCCTATCCAATCCTCTATCCTATCTTCTATCCTATCCAATCCTCTATCCTCTCCTCTATCCTATCCTATCCTCTACCCTATAATACCATGTATCCTATCCTATTCTCTATCCTATCCTATCCTATCCTCTATCTTATGCTCTACCCTATCCTATCAACTATCCTATCCTATCCTCTATCCTATCCAATCCAGTATCCTATCCTCTGTCCTATCCTATTCTCTATCCTATCCTTTCCACTATAATATCGTATCTTCTATCGTATCCTATCCTCTATCCTATCCTATCCTCTATCCTATCCTATCCTCTATCCTATCCTATCCTCTATCCTATCCAATCCAGTATCCTATCCTCTATACTATCCTATTCTCTATCCTATCCTTTCCTCTATAATATCGTATCTTCTATCGCATCCTATCCTCTATCCTATCCAATCTCATATATTATCCTATCTTCTATCATATCGTATCCTCTATCGTATCCTATCTTGTATCCTATCCAATCGTCTATCCTATCCTCAATCCTATCCTATCCTCTATCCTATCCAATCCTCTATCCTATTCTATCCCCTATCCTATCCTATCCTCAATCCAATACTATCCTCTATCCTATCCTATCCTCTATCTTATCCTATCCTCTACCCTATCCAATAATCTATCCTATTCTATCCTCTATTCTATCCTATCCTCAATCCAATCCTATCCTCTATCCTATCCTATCCTCTATCCAATCCTATCCTCTATCCTATCCTATCCTATCCTCTATCGTATCCTATCCTCTATCCTATCCAATCCTCTATCCTATCCTCTATCCTATCGTATCCAATCCTCTATCCTATCCTCAATCCTATCCTATCCTTTATCCTATAATACCATGTATCCTATCCTATTCTCCATCCTATCCTATCCTATCCTCTATCGTATGCTCTATCCTATCCTATCAACTATCCTATCCTATCCTCAATCCTATCCTATCCTCTATCATATCCCATCCTCTATCCTATGCTATCCTATCCTATCCTCTATCGTATGCTCTATCCTATCCTATCAACTATCCTATCCTATTCTCTATTCTATCCTATCCTCTATCCTATCCAATCCCCTATCCTATCCTCTATCCTATCCTATTCTCTATCCCATCCTTTTCTCTATAATATCGTATCTTCTATCGCTCCTATCCTCTATCCTATCCTATCCTCTATCCTATCCTGTCCTCTGTCCTACCCTATCCTCTATCCTATCCTATCCTCTATCCAATCCTATCCTCTATCCTATCCTATCCTCTATCCTATCTTATCCTCTATCCTATCCTGTCCTCTATCCTAACCTATCCTCTATCCTATCCTATCCTCTATCCTATCCTATCCTCTATCGTATCCTATCCTCTATCCTAACCTATACTCTATCCTATCTTATCCTCTATCGTGTCCTATCCTCTATCCTGTCCTGTCCTCTATCCTATTCTATCCTCTATCCTATCCTATCCTCAATCCAATCCTATCCTCTATCCTATCCTATCCTCTATCTTATCCTGTCCTCTATCGTATACTATCCTCTATCCTATCCTACCCTCTATCCAATCCTATCCTCTATCCTGTCCTATCCTCTATGGTATCCTATCCTCTATCCTATCCCATCCTCTATCCTATCCTCTATCCTATCCTATCCTCTATCCTATCCTCTATCCTATCCAATCCTCTATCCTATCCTCTATCCTATCCTATAATCTATCCTATCCTATCCTCTATCGTATCCTATCCTCTATCCTATCCTGTCCTCTATCCTATCCTATCCTCTATCCTATCCTATCCTCTATCCTATCCCATCCTCAATCCTATCCTTTCCTCTATCCTATAATCTATCCTACCCTATCCTCTTACTTATCCTATCCTCTATCCTATCCAATCCTCTATCATATCCTATTCTCTATCCTATCCTTTCCTCTATCCTATCCTATCCTCTATCCTATCCTCTATCCTATCCTATCCTCTATCCTATCCTATCCTCTATCCTATCCTATACTCTATCCTATCCTATCCTCTATCGTATCCTATCCTCTATCCTATCTTGTCCTCTATCCTATCCTATCCTCTATCCTATCCCATCCTCAATCCTATCCTTTCCTCTATCCTATAATCTATCCTATCCTCTTACTTATCCTATCCTCTATCCTATACTATCCTATCGTCTATAGTATTCTCTATCCTATCCAATCCTCTATCCTATACTATCCTATCGTCTATAGTATTCTCTATCCTATCCAATCCTCTATCCTATACTATCCTATCGTCTATAGTATTCTCTATCCTATCCAATCCTCTATCCTATCCTATCCTCAAACCAATCGTATCCTCTATCCTATGCTATCAACTATCGTATCCCATCCTCTATCCTATCCTATCCTCTATCTTATCCTATCCTCTATCCTATCCTATCCTCTATCCTATCCTATCCTCTATCCTATCCAATCCTCTATCCTATTCTATCCTCTATCCTATCCTATCCTCAATCCAATCCTATCCTCTTATTAAACCTATCCTCTATCTTATCCTATCCTCTATCCAATCCTATCCTCTATCCTATCCTATCCTCTATCGTATCCTATCCTCTATCCTATCCAATCCTCTATCCCATCCTCTATCCTATCCTATCCTCTATCTTATCCTATCCTCTATCCTATCCTATCCTCTATCGTATCCTATCCTCTATCCTATCCAATCCTCTATCCCATCCTCTATCCTATCCTATCCTCTATCTTATCCTATCCTCTATCCTATCCTATCCTCAATCCAATCATATCCTCTATCCTATCCTATCCTCTATCTTATCCTATCCTCTACCCTATCCAATAATCTATCCTATTCTATCCTCTATTCTATCCTATCCTCAATCCAATCCTATCCTCTATCCTATCCTATCCAATCCTCTATCCTATCCTCAATCCTATCCTATCCTTTATCCTATAATACCATTTATCCTATCCTATTCTCCATCCTATCCTATCCTATCCTCTATCGTATGCTCTATCCTATCCTATCAACTATCCTATCCTATCCTCTATCCTATCTAATCCTCTATCCTATCCTGTCCTATATCCTAACCTATCCTCTATCCTATCCTATCCTCTATCTTATCCTGTCCTCTATCGTATACTATCCTCTATCCTATCCTACCCTCTATCCAATCCTATCCTCTATCCTATCCTATCCTCTATGGTATCCTATCCTCTATCCTATCCCATCCTCTATCCTATCCTCTATCCTATCCTATCCTCTATCCTATCCTCTATCCTATCCAATCCTCTATCCTATCCTCTATCCTATCCTATACTCTATCCTATCCTATCCTCTATCGTATCCTATCCTCTATCCTATCCTGTCCTCTATCCTATCCTATCCTCTATCCTATCCTATCCTCTATCCTATCCCATCCTCAATCCTATCCTTTCCTCTATCCTATAATCTATCCTACCCTATCCTCTTACTTATCCTATCCTCTATCCTATCCTATCCTCTATCCTATCCGATCCTCTATCCTATACTATCCTCTATCCTATCCTATCCTCAATCCAATCCTATCCTCTATCCTATCCTATCCTCTATCGTATCCTATCCTCTATCGTATCCAATCCCCTATCCTACTCTATCCTCTATCCTATCCTATCCTTAATCCAATCCTATTCTCTATTCTATCCTATCCTCTATCCTATCCTATCCTCTATCCTATCCAATCCCCTATCCTATCCTCTATCATATCCTATTCTCTATCATATCCTTTCCTCTATCCTATCCTATCCTCTATCCTATCCTCTATCCTATCCTATCCTCTATCCTATCTTATCCTCTATCCTATCCTATACTCTATCCTATCCTATCCTCTATCGTATCCTATCCTCTATCCTATCTTGTCCTCTACCCTATCCTATCCTCTATCCTATCCCATCCTCAATCCTATCCTTTCCTCTATCCTATAATCTATCCTATCCTCTATCCTCTCCTATCCTCTACCCCATAATACCATGTATCCTATCCTATTCTCCATCCTATCCTCTCCTATCCTCTTTCGTATGCTCTATCCTACCCTATCAACTATCCTATCCCATCCTCAATCCTATCCTTTCCTCTATCCTATAATCTATCCTATCCTCTTACTTATCCTATCCTATCCTCTATAGTATTCTCTATCCTATCCTATCCTCTATCCTATCCTATCCTCTATCGTATCCTATCCTCTATCCTATCCAATCCCCTATCCTATCCTCTATCCTATCCTATCCTCTATCCTATCCTATCCTTTATCCTGTCGAATCCCCTATCCTTTCGTCTATCCAATCCTATCCTCAATCCTATCCTATCCTCTATCCTATAATATCCTCTATCGTATCCTATCCACTATCCTATCCTATCCTCTATCATATCCTATCCTCTTATAGTATCCTATCCTCTATCCTATCCTCAATCCTATCCTATCCTCTATCCTATCCAATCTCATATCCCATCCAATCCTCTACCCTATGCTATCCTCTATCCTATCCTATCCTCAATCCTATCCTATCCTCTATCCTATCCTATCCTCTATCATATCCTATCCTCTATCCTATCCTCTATCCTATCCTATCCTCCATCCTATCCAATCTCATATCCTATCCTATCCTCTATCCTATCCTATCCTTTATCCTGTCGAATCCCCTATCCTATCCTCTATCCTATCCTATCCTTTATCCTGTCGAATCCCCTATCCTTTCGTCTATCCAATCCTATCCTCAATCCTATCCTATCCTCTATCCTATAATATCCTCTATCGTATCCTATCCACTATCCTATCCTATCCTCTACCCTATCCTATCCTCATTTCTATCCTATCCTCTGTCCTATCCTATCCTCAATCCTATCCTATCCTCAATCCTATCGTATCCTCTATCCTATCCTATCCTCTATCCTATCCAATCCTCTATCCTATCCTCTATCCTATCCTATCCTCTATCCTATCCTATTCTCTATCCTATCCTATCCTCTATCCTATCCTATCCTCTATCGTATGCCCTATCCTATCCCATCCTCCATCCTATCCAATCCCCTATCCAATCCTCTATCCTATCCTATCCACTATCATATCCTATCCTCAATCCTATCCTATCCTCTATCCTATCCTATCATCTATCCTATCCTATCCTCTATCCTATCCTATCCTCTATCCTATAATATCCTCTATACTATCCTAATCTCTATCCTATCAATACCCTATCCAATCCTCTATCCTATCCTATCCTCTATCCTATCCTATCCTCTATCCTATCCAATCCTCTATCCTATCCTCTATCCTATCCTATCCTCTATCCTATCCTATTCTCTATCCTATCCTATCCTCTATCCTATCCTATCCTCTATCGTATGCCCTATCCTATCCCATCCTCCATCCTATCCAATCCCCTATCCTATCCTCTATCCTATCCTATCCTCTACCCTATAATACCATGTATCCTATCCCATTCTCTATCCTATCCTATCCTATCCTCTATCGTATGCTCTATCCTATCCTATCCACTATCATATCCTATCCTCAATCCTATCATATCCTCTATCCTATCCTATCCTCTATCCTATCCTATCCTATCCTTTATCCTGTCGAATCCCCTATCCTTTCGTCTATCCAATCCTATCCTCAATCCTATCCTATCCTCTATCCTATAATATCCTCTATCGTATCCTATCCACTATCCTATAATATCCTCTATCGTATCCTATCCACTATCCTATCCTATCCTCTATCCTATCCTATCCTCATTTCTATCCTATCCTCTGTCCTATCCTATCCTCAATCCTAACCTCTCCTCAATCCTATCCTATCCTCTATCCCATCCAATGCTCTACCCTATGCTATCCTCTATCCTATCCTATCCTCAAACCTATCCTATCCTCAATCCTATCCAATCCCCTATCCTACCCTCTATCCGATCCTATCCTCTATTACATCCTATCCTCGATCCTATCCTATCCTCTATCCTATCCTATCTTCTATCCTATCCTATCCTCTATCCTATCATATCCTCTATCCTATCATATCCTCTATCCTATCCTATCCTCTATCGTATCCTATCCTCTATCCCATTCTATCCTCTTTCCTATCCCATCCTCTATCCCATCCAATCCTCAATCCTATCCTATCCACTATCCTATCCTATCCTCTATCCTATAGTATCCTCCATCCTATCCTATCCTCCAACCTATCCTATCCTCCATCCTATCCTATCCTCCATCCTATCCAATCCCCTATTCTATCCTCAATCCTATCCTATCCTCATTCCTATCCTATCCTCAATCCTATCGTGTCCTCTATCCTATAGTATCCTCTATCCTATCCTATCCTGTATCCTATCCTATCCTCTATCCTATCCTATCCTCTATCCTATCCAATCCCCTATGTTATCCTCTACCCTATCCTATCCTCTATCCTATCTTATCCTCTATCCTATCCTATCCTATTCTCTATCATATCCTATCCTCTATCGTATCCTATATTCTATCCTATCCAATCCTCTATCCTATCTTCTATCCTATCCAATCCTCTATCCTCTCCTCTATCCTATCCTATCCTCTACCCTATAATACCATGTATCCTATCCTATTCTCTATCCTATCCTATCCTATCCTCTATCTTATGCTCTACCCTATCCTATCAACTATCCTATCCTATCCTCTATCCTATCCAATCCAGTATCCTATCCTCTGTCCTATCCTATTCTCTATCCTATCCTTTCCACTATAATATCGTATCTTCTATCGTATCCTATCCTCTATCCTATCCTATCCTCTATCCTATCCTATCCTCTATCCTATCCTATCCTCTATCCTATCCAATCCAGTATCCTATCCTCTATACTATCCTATTCTCTATCCTATCCTTTCCTCTATAATATCGTATCTTCTATCGCATCCTATCCTCTATCCTATCCAATCTCATATATTATCCTATCTTCTATCATATCGTATCCTCTATCGTATCCTATCTTGTATCCTATCCAATCGTCTATCCTATCCTCAATCCTATCCTATCCTCTATCCTATCCAATCCTCTATCCTATTCTATCCCCTATCCTATCCTATCCTCAATCCAATACTATCCTCTATCCTATCCTATCCTCTATCTTATCCTATCCTCTACCCTATCCAATAATCTATCCTATTCTATCCTCTATTCTATCCTATCCTCAATCCAATCCTATCCTCTATCCTATCCTATCCTCTATCCAATCCTATCCTCTATCCTATCCTATCCTATCCTCTATCGTATCCTATCCTCTATCCTATCCAATCCTCTATCCTATCCTCTATCCTATCGTATCCAATCCTCTATCCTATCCTCAATCCTATCCTATCCTTTATCCTATAATACCATGTATCCTATCCTATTCTCCATCCTATCCTATCCTATCCTCTATCGTATGCTCTATCCTATCCTATCAACTATCCTATCCTATCCTCAATCCTATCCTATCCTCTATCATATCCCATCCTCTATCCTATGCTATCCTATCCTATCCTCTATCGTATGCTCTATCCTATCCTATCAACTATCCTATCCTATTCTCTATTCTATCCTATCCTCTATCCTATCCAATCCCCTATCCTATCCTCTATCCTATCCTATTCTCTATCCCATCCTTTTCTCTATAATATCGTATCTTCTATCGCTCCTATCCTCTATCCTATCCTATCCTCTATCCTATCCTGTCCTCTGTCCTACCCTATCCTCTATCCTATCCTATCCTCTATCCAATCCTATCCTCTATCCTATCCTATCCTCTATCCTATCTTATCCTCTATCCTATCCTGTCCTCTATCCTAACCTATCCTCTATCCTATCCTATCCTCTATCCTATCCTATCCTCTATCGTATCCTATCCTCTATCCTAACCTATACTCTATCCTATCTTATCCTCTATCGTGTCCTATCCTCTATCCTGTCCTGTCCTCTATCCTATTCTATCCTCTATCCTATCCTATCCTCAATCCAATCCTATCCTCTATCCTATCCTATCCTCTATCTTATCCTGTCCTCTATCGTATACTATCCTCTATCCTATCCTACCCTCTATCCAATCCTATCCTCTATCCTGTCCTATCCTCTATGGTATCCTATCCTCTATCCTATCCCATCCTCTATCCTATCCTCTATCCTATCCTATCCTCTATCCTATCCTCTATCCTATCCAATCCTCTATCCTATCCTCTATCCTATCCTATAATCTATCCTATCCTATCCTCTATCGTATCCTATCCTCTATCCTATCCTGTCCTCTATCCTATCCTATCCTCTATCCTATCCTATCCTCTATCCTATCCCATCCTCAATCCTATCCTTTCCTCTATCCTATAATCTATCCTACCCTATCCTCTTACTTATCCTATCCTCTATCCTATCCAATCCTCTATCATATCCTATTCTCTATCCTATCCTTTCCTCTATCCTATCCTATCCTCTATCCTATCCTCTATCCTATCCTATCCTCTATCCTATCCTATCCTCTATCCTATCCTATACTCTATCCTATCCTATCCTCTATCGTATCCTATCCTCTATCCTATCTTGTCCTCTATCCTATCCTATCCTCTATCCTATCCCATCCTCAATCCTATCCTTTCCTCTATCCTATAATCTATCCTATCCTCTTACTTATCCTATCCTCTATCCTATACTATCCTATCGTCTATAGTATTCTCTATCCTATCCAATCCTCTATCCTATACTATCCTATCGTCTATAGTATTCTCTATCCTATCCAATCCTCTATCCTATACTATCCTATCGTCTATAGTATTCTCTATCCTATCCAATCCTCTATCCTATCCTATCCTCAAACCAATCGTATCCTCTATCCTATGCTATCAACTATCGTATCCCATCCTCTATCCTATCCTATCCTCTATCTTATCCTATCCTCTATCCTATCCTATCCTCTATCCTATCCTATCCTCTATCCTATCCAATCCTCTATCCTATTCTATCCTCTATCCTATCCTATCCTCAATCCAATCCTATCCTCTTATTAAACCTATCCTCTATCTTATCCTATCCTCTATCCAATCCTATCCTCTATCCTATCCTATCCTCTATCGTATCCTATCCTCTATCCTATCCAATCCTCTATCCCATCCTCTATCCTATCCTATCCTCTATCTTATCCTATCCTCTATCCTATCCTATCCTCTATCGTATCCTATCCTCTATCCTATCCAATCCTCTATCCCATCCTCTATCCTATCCTATCCTCTATCTTATCCTATCCTCTATCCTATCCTATCCTCAATCCAATCATATCCTCTATCCTATCCTATCCTCTATCTTATCCTATCCTCTACCCTATCCAATAATCTATCCTATTCTATCCTCTATTCTATCCTATCCTCAATCCAATCCTATCCTCTATCCTATCCTATCCAATCCTCTATCCTATCCTCAATCCTATCCTATCCTTTATCCTATAATACCATTTATCCTATCCTATTCTCCATCCTATCCCATCCTATCCTCTATCGTATGCTCTATCCTATCCTATCAACTATCCTATCCTATCCTCAATCCTATCCTATCCTCTATCATATCCCATCCTCTATCCTATTCTATCCTATCCTATCCTCTATCGTATGCTCTATCCTATCCTATCAACTATCCTATCCTATTCTCTATTCTATCCTATCCTCTATCCTATCCAATCCCCAATCCTATCCTCTATCCTATCCTATCCTCTATCCTATCTAATCCTCTATCCTATCCTGTCCTATATCCTAACCTATCCTCTATCCTATCCTATCCTCTATCTTATCCTGTCCTCTATCGTATACTATCCTCTATCCTATCCTACCCTCTATCCAATCCTATCCTCTATCCTATCCTATCCTCTATGGTATCCTATCCTCTATCCTATCCCATCCTCTATCCTATCCTCTATCCTATCCTATCCTCTATCCTATCCTCTATCCTATCCAATCCTCTATCCTATCCTCTATCCTATCCTATACTCTATCCTATCCTATCCTCTATCGTATCCTATCCTCTATCCTATCCTGTCCTCTATCCTATCCTATCCTCTATCCTATCCTATCCTCTATCCTATCCCATCCTCAATCCTATCCTTTCCTCTATCCTATAATCTATCCTACCCTATCCTCTTACTTATCCTATCCTCTATCCTATCCTATCCTCTATCCTATCCGATCCTCTATCCTATACTATCCTCTATCCTATCCTATCCTCAATCCAATCCTATCCTCTATCCTATCCTATCCTCTATCGTATCCTATCCTCTATCGTATCCAATCCCCTATCCTACTCTATCCTCTATCCTATCCTATCCTTAATCCAATCCTATTCTCTATTCTATCCTATCCTCTATCCTATCCTATCCTCTATCCTATCCAATCCCCTATCCTATCCTCTATCATATCCTATTCTCTATCATATCCTTTCCTCTATCCTATCCTATCCTCTATCCTATCCTCTATCCTATCCTATCCTCTATCCTATCTTATCCTCTATCCTATCCTATACTCTATCCTATCCTATCCTCTATCGTATCCTATCCTCTATCCTATCTTGTCCTCTACCCTATCCTATCCTCTATCCTATCCCATCCTCAATCCTATCCTTTCCTCTATCCTATAATCTATCCTATCCTCTATCCTCTCCTATCCTCTACCCCATAATACCATGTATCCTATCCTATTCTCCATCCTATCCTCTCCTATCCTCTTTCGTATGCTCTATCCTACCCTATCAACTATCCTATCCCATCCTCAATCCTATCCTTTCCTCTATCCTATAATCTATCCTATCCTCTTACTTATCCTATCCTATCCTCTATAGTATTCTCTATCCTATCCTATCCTCTATCCTATCCTATCCTCTATCGTATCCTATCCTCTATCCTATCCAATCCTCTATCCTATCCTCTATCCTATCCTATCCTCTATCCTATCCTATACTCTATCCTATACTATCCTCTATCCTATCCTATCCTCAATCCAATCCTATCCTCTATCCTATCCTATCCTCTATCCTATCCTATCCTCTACCCTATCCTATCCTCTATCCTATCCAATCCCCTATCCTATCCTCTATCCTATCCTATTCTCTATCCTATCCTTTCCTCTATAATATCGTATCTTCTATCGCATCCTATCCTCTATCAAATCCTATCCTCTATCCTATCCAATCTCATATATTATCCTATCCTCTATCATATCCTAATCCTCTATCGTATCCTCAATCCTATCCTATCCTCTATCCTATCCTATCCTCTATGCTATCCTATCCTCTATCCTATTCTATCCTCTATCCTATCCAATCCCCTATCCTATCCTCTATCCTCTATTATCCTCTACCCCATAATACCATGTATCCTATCCTATTCTCCATCCTATCCTATCCTATCCTCTATCGTATGCTCTATCCTATCCTATCAACTATCCTATCCTATCCTCAATCCTATCCTATCATCTATCATATCCCACCCTCTATCCTATCCTATCCTATCCTATCCTCTATCCTATCCTATCCTCTATCGTATGCTATATCGTATCCTATCCTCTATCGTATGCTATATCGTATCCTATCCTCTATCGTATCCAATCTCCTATCCTATCCTCTATCGTATGCTACATCGTATCCTATCCTCTATCGTATCCAATCTCCTATCCTATCCTCTATCCTCTCCTATCCTCAATCCAATCCTATCCTCTATCGTATCCTATCCTCTATCCTATCCAATCCTCTATCCTATTCTATTCTCTATCCTATCCTATCCTCAATCCAATCCTATCCTCTATCCTATCCTATACTCTATCCTATCCTATCCTCTATCGTATCCTATCCTCTATCCTATCCAATCCTCTATCCCATTCTATCATCTATCCTATCTTATCCTCAATCCGATCCTATCCTCTATCCTATCCTATACTCTATCCTATCCTATCCTCTATCGTATCCTATCCTCTATCCTAACCTGTCCTCTATCCTATTCTATTCTCTATCCTATCCTATCCTCAATCCAATCCTATCCTCTATCCTATCCTATACTCTATCCTACCCTATCCTCTATCCTATCCAATCCCCTATCCTATCCTCTATCCTATCCTACCCTCTATCCTATCCTATCCTCTATCGTATCCAATCCCCTATCCTATCCTCTATCCTCTCCTATACTCAATCCAATCCTATCCTCTATCCTATCCTATCCTCTATCGTATCCTATCCTCTATCCTATCCAATCCTCTATCCCATTCTATCCTCTATCCTATCTTATCCTCAATCCGATCCTATCCTCTATCCTATCCTATACTCTATCCTATCCTATCCTCTATCGTATCCTATCCTCTATCCTATCCTGTCCTCTATCCTATCCTATCCTATCCTCTATCCTATCCCATCCTCAATCCTATCCTTTCCTCTATCCTATAATCTATCCTATCCTATCCTCTTACTTATCCTATCCTCTATCCTATCCTATCCTCTACCCTATCCAATCCTCTATCCTACCCTCTATCCTATCCTATCCTCTATCCTATCCTATTCTCTACCCTATCCTATCCTCTATCGTATCCTATCCTCTATCGTATGCTCTATCCTACCCTATCCTCTATCCTATCCAATCCCCTATCCTATCCTCTATCCTATCCTATCATCTATCCTATACTATCCTCTATCGTATGCTATATCGTATACTGTCCACTATCGTATGCTGTATCGTATCCTATCCTCTATCGTATCCAATCCCCTATCCTATCCTCTATCCTCTCCTATACTCAATCCAATCCTATCCTCTATCCTATCCTATCCTCTATCGTATCCTATCCTCTATCCTATCCAATCCTCTATCCCATTCTATCCTCTATCCTATCCTATCCTCAATCCGATCCTATCCTCTATCCTATCCTATTCTCTATCCTATCCTGTCCTCTATCCTATCCTATCCGCTATCCTATCCTATCCTCTATCCTATCCTACCCTCAATGCTATCCTATCCTCTATCCAATCCTATGCTCTATCCTGTCCTCTATCCTATCCTTTCCTCTATAATATCGTATCTTCTATCGTATCCTATCCTCTATCCTATCCTATTCTCTATCCTATCCTATCCTCTATCATATCCTATCCTCTATCCTATGCTATCCTCTATCCTATCCTATCCGCTATCCTATCTTACCCTCTATCCTATCCTATCCTCTATCCTATCCTATCCTCTATCGTATGCTGGATCCTATCCTATCCTCTATCCTATCCTATCCTCAATCCTATCCTATCCTCTATCATATACTATCCTCTATCCTATATTATCCTCTATCCTATCCTATCCTCTATCCTATATTATCCTCTATCCTATCCTGTCCTCTATTCTATCCTATCCTCTATCTTATCCTATCCACTATCCTATCTTATCCTCTATCCTATCCTATCCTCTATCCTATCCTATCCTCTATCGTATCCGATCCTCAATCCTATACTATCCTCTATCCTATCCTATCCTGTATCCTATCCTATCCTCTATCCTATCCTATCCTCTATCCTATCCAATCTCATATCCTATCCTATCCTCTATCATGTCCTATCCTCTATCGTATCCTATCGTCTATCCTATCCAATCCTCTATCCTATCCTCAATCCTACCCTATCCTCTATCCTATCCTATCCTCTATCCTATCCTATCCTCTATCCTATCCTATCCTCTATCCTATCCTATCCTCTATCCTATCCTATCCTCTATCCTATCCTATCCTCTATCCTATCCTATCCTCTATCCTATCCTATCCTCTATCCTATCCTATCCTCTATCCTATCCTATCCTCTATCCTATCCTATCGTCTATCCTATCCCATCCTCTATCGTATCCTGTCCTGTATCCTATCCTCTATCCTATCCTATCCTGTATCCTATCCAATCCCCTATCCAATCCTCTATCCTATCCTATCTACTATCCTATCTTATCCTCTACCCTATCCTATCCTCCATCCTATCCTATCCTCTATCGTATTCTATCCTCTATCCTATCCTCTGTCCTATCCTATCCTCTATAATATCGTATCTTCTATCGTATCCTATCCTCTATCCTATCCTATCCTCTATCCTATCCTATCCAATCTCATATCCTATCCAATCTCATATCCTATCCTATCCTCTATCATATCCTATCCTCTATCGTATCCTATCATCTATCCTATCCAATCCTCTATCCTATCCTCAATCTTATCCTATCCTCCATCCTATCCTATCCTCCATGCTATCCTATCCTCCATCCTATCCTATCCTCCATGCTATCCTATCCTCTATGCTATCCTATCCTCTATCCTATTCTATCCTCTATCCTATCCTATCCTCAATCCAATCCTATCCTCTATCCTATCCTATCCTCTATCGTATCCTATCCTCTATCCTATCCTATCCTCTATCGTATCTTATCCTCTATCGTATCCTGCCCTCTATACTATCCTATCCTCTATCCTGTTCTATCCTCTATCCTATCTATCCTCAATCCAATCCTATCATCTATCATATCCTATCCTCTATCGTATCCTATCCTCTATCCTATCCGATCCTCTATCCTATCTTATCCTCTATCCTATCCTGTCCTCTATCCTATCCTATCCTCTATCCTATCCTGCCCTCTATTCTATCCTATCCTCTATCTTATCCTATCCACTATCCTATCTTATCCTCTATCCTATCCTATCCTCTATCCTGTCCTATCCTCTATAGTATTCTATCCTCTATCCTATTCAATCCCCTATCCTATCCTCTGTCCTATCCTATCCACTATCATATCCTTTCCTCTATAATATCGTATCTTCTATCCTATCCTATACTCTATCCTATCCTATCCTCTATCATATCCTATCCTCTACCGTATCCTATCCTCTATCCTATCCTATCCTCTATCCTATCCTATCCTCTATCCTATCTTATCCTCTATCCTATCCTGTCCTCTATCCTATCCTATCCTCTATCCTATCCAATCTCATATCCTATCCAATCTCATATCCTATCCTCCATCATGTCCTATCCTCTATCGTATCCTATCCTCAATCCTATCGTATCCTTTCTCCTATAGTATCCTCTATCCTATCCTATCCTCTATCCTATCCTCTCCTCTATCCTATCCTATCCTCTATATTATCATATCCTCTATCCTATCCTATCCTCTATCCTATCCTCCATCCTATCCTTTCCTCTATAATATCGTATCTTCTATCGTATCTAATCCTCTATCCTATCCTATCCTCTATCCTATCCTATCCTTTATCCAATTCAATGTCATATCCTATCCTATCCTCTATCATATCCTATCCTCTATAGTATCCTATCCTATCCTGTATCCTATCCTATCCTATCCTCTATCCTATCCTATCCTCTATCCTATCCAATCCTCTATCCTATAATATCCTCTATCCCATCCTAATCTCTATCCTATCAATCCCCTATCCTATCCTCTACCCTATCCTATCCTCTATCCTATCTTATCCTCTATCCTATCCTATCCTATTCTCTATCATATCCTATCCTCTATCGTATCCTATATTCTATCCTATCCAATACTCTATCCTATCTTCTATCCTATCCAATCCTCTATCCTCTCCTCTATCCTATCCTATCCTCTACCCTATAATACCATGTATCCTATCCTATTCTCTATCCTATCCTATCCTATCCTCTATCTTATGCTCTACCCTATCCTATCAACTATCCTATCCTATCGTCAATCCTATCCTATCCTCTATCCTATCCTATTCTCTATTCTATCCTTTCCTCTATGCTACCCTATCCTCTATCCTATTCTATCCTCTATCCTATCTATATTCTATCCAATCCTATTCTCTATCCTATCCTTCCCTCTATAATATCGTATCTTCTCTCGTATCCTATCCTCTATCCTATCCTATCCTCTATCCTATCCTATCCTCAATCCTATTCTATCCTCTATCCTGTCCTATTCTCTATCCTATCCTTTCCTCTATAATATCGTATATTCTATCGTATCCTATCCTCTATCCTATCCTATTCTCTGTCCTATCCTATTCTCTATCATATGCTATCCTCTGTCCTATCCTATTCTCTATCGTATCCTATCCTCTATCCTATCCTATCCTCTATCGTATCTTATCCTCTATCGTATCCTGCCCTCTATACTATCCTATCCTCTATCCTGTTCTATCCTCTATCCTATCTATCCTCAATCCAATCCTATCATCTATCATATCCTATCCTCTATCGTATCCTATCCTCTATCCTATCCGATCCTCTATCCTATCTTATCCTCTATCCTATCCTGTCCTCTATCCTATCCTATCCTCTATCCTATCCTGCCCTCTATTCTATCCTATCCTCTATCTTATCCTATCCACTATCCTATCTTATCCTCTATCCTATCCTATCCTCTATCCTGTCCTATCCTCTATAGTATTCTATCCTCTATCCTATTCAATCCCCTATCCTATCCTCTGTCCTATCCTATCCACTATCATATCCTTTCCTCTATAATATCGTATCTTCTATCCTATCCTATACTCTATCCTATCCTATCCTCTATCATATCCTATCCTCTACCGTATCCTATCCTCTATCCTATCCTATCCTCTATCCTATCCTATCCTCTATCCTATCTTATCCTCTATCCTATCCTGTCCTCTATCCTATCCTATCCTCTATCCTATCCAATCTCATATCCTATCCAATCTCATATCCTATCCTCCATCATGTCCTATCCTCTATCGTATCCTATCCTCAATCCTATCGTATCCTTTCTCCTATAGTATCCTCTATCCTATCCTATCCTCTATCCTATCCTCTCCTCTATCCTATCCTATCCTCTATATTATCATATCCTCTATCCTATCCTATCCTCTATCCTATCCTCCATCCTATCCTTTCCTCTATAATATCGTATCTTCTATCGTATCTAATCCTCTATCCTATCCTATCCTCTATCCTATCCTATCCTTTATCCAATTCAATGTCATATCCTATCCTATCCTCTATCATATCCTATCCTCTATAGTATCCTATCCTATCCTGTATCCTATCCTATCCTATCCTCTATCCTATCCTATCCTCTATCCTATCCAATCCTCTATCCTATAATATCCTCTATCCCATCCTAATCTCTATCCTATCAATCCCCTATCCTATCCTCTACCCTATCCTATCCTCTATCCTATCTTATCCTCTATCCTATCCTATCCTATTCTCTATCATATCCTATCCTCTATCGTATCCTATATTCTATCCTATCCAATACTCTATCCTATCTTCTATCCTATCCAATCCTCTATCCTCTCCTCTATCCTATCCTATCCTCTACCCTATAATACCATGTATCCTATCCTATTCTCTATCCTATCCTATCCTATCCTCTATCTTATGCTCTACCCTATCCTATCAACTATCCTATCCTATCGTCAATCCTATCCTATCCTCTATCCTATCCTATTCTCTATTCTATCCTTTCCTCTATGCTACCCTATCCTCTATCCTATTCTATCCTCTATCCTATCTATATTCTATCCAATCCTATTCTCTATCCTATCCTTCCCTCTATAATATCGTATCTTCTCTCGTATCCTATCCTCTATCCTATCCTATCCTCTATCCTATCCTATCCTCAATCCTATTCTATCCTCTATCCTGTCCTATTCTCTATCCTATCCTTTCCTCTATAATATCGTATATTCTATCGTATCCTATCCTCTATCCTATCCTATTCTCTGTCCTATCCTATTCTCTATCATATGCTATCCTCTGTCCTATCCTATTCTCTATCCTATCCTTTCCACTATAATATCGTATCTTCTATCGTATCCTATCCTCTATCCTATCCTATCCTCTATCCTATCCTATCCTCTATCCTATCCTATCCTCTATCCTATCCTATCCTCTATCCTATCCTATCCTCTATCCTATCCTATCAACTATCCTATCCTATCCTCTATCATATCCTATCATCTATCGTATCCTATCTTCTATCCTATCCAATCCTCTATCCTATCCTCAATCCTATTCTATCCTCTATCCTATCCTATCCTCTATCCTATAATACCATGTATCCTATCCTCTTCTCCATCCTATCCTATCCTATCCTCTATCGTTTGCTCTATCCTATCCTATCAACTATCCTATCCTATCCTCAATCTTATCCTATCCTCTATCATATCCTATACTCTATCCTATCCTATCCTCTATCCTATCCTATCCTCTATCCTATCCAATCCAGTATCCTATCCTCTGTCCTATCCTATTCTCTATCCTATCCTTTCCACTATAACATCGTATCTTCTATCGTATCCTATCCTCTATCCTATCCTATCCTCTATCCTATCCTATCCTCTATCCTATCCTATCCTCTATCCTACCCTATCCTCTATCCTATCCTATCCTCTATCATATCCTATCCTCTATCCTATCCTATCCTCTATCCTATCCTATCCTCTATCCTATCCTATCCACAATCCTATTCTATCCTCTATCCTATCCTATCCTCTATGCTATCCTATCCTCTATCCTATCCTATCCTCTATCCTATCTATCCTCAATCCAATCCTATCTTCTATCCTATCCTATCGTCTATCCTATCCTATCCTCTATCCTATCCAATCCCCTATCCTATCCTCTACCCTATAATACCATGTATCCTATCCTCTTCTCCATCCTATCCTATCCTATCCTCTATCGTTTGCTCTATCCTATCCTATCAACTATCCTATCCTATCATCTATCGTATCCTATATTCTATCCTATCCAATCCTCTATCCTATCCTCAATCCTATTCTATCCTCTATCCTATCCTATCCTCTATCCTATCCTATCCTCTATCCTATCCTATCCTCTATCCTATCCTATCCTCTATCCTATCCTATCCTCTATCCTATCCTATCCTCTATCCTATCCTATCCTCTATCCTATCCTATCCTCTATCCTATCCTATCCTCTATCCTATCCAATCTCATATACTATCCAATCTCATATTCTATCCTATCCTCTATCATATCCTATCATCTATCGTATCCTATCTTCTATCCTATCCAATCCTCTATCCTATCCACAATCCTATTCTATCCTCTATCCTATCCTATCCTCTATGCTATCCTATCCTCTATCCTATCCTATCCTCTATCCTATCCTATCCTCTATCCTATAATACCATGTATCCTATCCTCTTCTCCATCCTATCCTATCCTATCCTCTATCGTTTGCTCTATCCTATCCTATCAACTATCCTATCCTATCCTCAATCTTATCCTATCCTCTATCATATCCTATACTCTATCCTATCCTATCCTCTATCCTATCCTATCCTCTATCCTATCCAATCCAGTATCCTATCCTCTATACTATCCTATTCTCTATCCTATCCTTTCCTCTATAATATCGTATCTTCTATCGCATCCTATCCTCTATCCTATCCAATCTCATATATTATCCTATCTTCTATCATATCGTATCCTCTATCGTATCCTATCTTGTATCCTATCCAATCGTCTATCCTATCCTCAATCCTATCCTATCCTCTATCCTATCCAATCCTCTATCCTATTCTATCCTCTATCCTATCCTATCCTCAATCCAATCCTATCCTCTATCCTATCCTATCCTCTATCTTATCCTATCCTCTACCCTATCCAATAATCTATCCTATTCTATCCTCTATCCTATCCTATCCTCTATCCTATCCTATCCTCTATCCTATCCTATCCTCTATCCTATCCTATCCTCTATCCTATCCTATCCTCTATCCTATCCTATCGTCTATCCTATCCTATCCTCTATCGTATCCTATCCTGTATCCTATCCTCTATCCTATCCTATCCTGTATCCTATCCAATCCCCTATCCAATCCTCTATCCTATCCGATCCTCTACCCTATTATACCATGTATCCTATCTTATTCTCTATCCTATCCTATCCTCTATCCTATCCTATCCTCTATCCTATCTTATCCTCTATCCTATCCTATCCTCTATCCTATCCTGTCCTCTATTCTATCCTATCCTCTATCTTATCCTATCTACTATCCTATCTTATCCTCTACCCTATCCTATCCTCCATCCTATCCTATCCTCTATCGTATTCTATCCTCTATCCTAACCTATACTCTATCCTATCTTATCCTCTATCGTGTCCTATCCTCTATGGTATCCTATCCTCTATCCTATCCCATCCTCTATCCTATCCTCTATCCTATCCTATCCTCTATCCTATCCTCTATCCTATCCAATCCTCTATCCTATCCTCTATCCTATCCTATACTCTATCCTATCCTATCCTCTATCGTATCCTATCCTCTATCCTATCCTGTCCTCTATCCTATCCTATCCTCTATCCTATTCTATCCTCTATCCTATCCCATCCTCAATCCTATCCTTTCCTCTATCCTATAATCTATCCTACCCTATCCTCTTACTTATCCTATCCTCTATCCTATCCTATCCTCTATCCTATCCGATCCTCTATCCTATACTATCCTCTATCCTATCCTATCCTCAATCCAATCCTATCTTCTATCCTATCCTATCCTCTATCGTATCCTATCCTCTATCGTATCCAATCCCCTATCCTACTCTATCCTCTATCCTATCCTATCCTCAATCCAATCCTATTCTCTATTCTATCCTATCCTCTATCCTATCCTATCCTCTATCCTATCCAATCCCCTATCCTATCCTCTATCATATCCTATTCTCTATCCTATCCTATACTCTATCCTATCCTATCCTCTATCGTATCCTGTCCTCTATCCTATCCTATCCGCTATCCTATCCTATCCTCTATCCTATCCTATCCTCAATCCTATCCTATCCTCTATCATATACTATCCTCTATCCTATCCTATCCTCTATCCTATCCTATCCTCTATCCTATATTATCCTCTATCCTATCCTGTCCTCTATTCTATCCTATCCTCTATCTTATCCTATCCACTATCCTATCTTATCCTTTATCCTATCCTATCCTCTATCCTATCCTATCCTCTATCGTATCCGATCCTCAATCCTATACTATCCTCTATCCTATCCTATCCTGTATCCTATCCTATCCTCTATCCTATCCTATCCTCTATCCTATCCAATCTCATATCCTATCCAATCTCATATCCTATCCTATCCTCTATCATGTCCTATCCTCTATCGTATCCTATCGTCTATCCTATCCAATCCTCTATCCTATCCTCAATCCTATCCTATCCTCTATCCTATCCTATCCTCTATCCTATCCTATCCTCTATCCTATCCTATCCTCTATCCTATCCTATCCTCTATCCTATCCTATCCTCTATCCTATCCTATCCTCTATCCTATCCTATCCTCTATCCTATCCTATCCTCTATCCTATCCTATCCTCTATCCTATCCTATCGTCTATCCTATCCTATCCTCTATCGTATCCTATCCTGTATCCTATCCTCCATCCTATCCTATCCTGTATCCTATCCAATCCCCTATCCAATCCTCTATCCTATCCGATCCTCTACCCTATTATACCATGTATCCTATCTTATTCTCTATCCTATCCTATCCTCTATCCTATCCTATCCTCTATCCTATCTTATCCTCTATCCTATCCTATCCTCTATCCTATCCTGTCCTCTATTCTATCCTATCCTCTATCTTATCCTATCTACTATCCTATCTTATCCTCTACCCTATCCTATCCTCCATCCTATCCTATCCTCTATCGTATTCTATCCTCTATCCTATCCAATCCCCTATCCTATCCTCTGTCCTATCCTATCCTCTATAATATCGTATCTTCTATCGTATCCTATCCTCTATCCTATCCTATCCTCTATCCTATCCTATCCTCTATCCTATCCTATCGTCTATCCTATCCTATCCTCTATCGTATCCTATCCTGTATCCTATCCTCCATCCTATCCTATCCTGTATCCTATCCAATCCCCTATCCAATCCTCTATCCTATCCGATCCTCTACCCTATTATACCATGTATCCTATCTTATTCTCTATCCTATCCTATCCTCTATCGTATCCTATCCTCTATCCTATCCTATCCTCTATCGTATCTTATCCTCTATCGTATCCTGCCCTCTATACTATCCTATCCTCTATCCTGTTCTATCCACTATCCTATCTTATCCTCTATCCTATCCTATCCTCTATCCTGTCCTATCCTCTATAGTATTCTATCCTCTATCCTATTCAATCCCCTATCCTATCCTCTGTCCTATCCTATCCACTATCATATCCTTTCCTCTATAATATCGTATCTTCTATCCTATCCTATACTCTATCCTATCCTATCCTCTATCATATCCCATCCCCTACCGTATCCTATCCTCTATCCTATCCTATCCTCTATCCTATCCTATCCTCTATCCTATCTTATTCTCTATCCTATCCTGTCCTCTATCCTATCCTATCCTCTATCCTATCCAATCTCATATCCTATCCAATCTCATATCCTATCCTCCATCATGTCCTATCCTCTATCGTATCCTATCCTCAATCGTATGCTCTATCCTATATTATTCTCTATCCTATCCAATCCCCTATCCAATCCTCTATCCTATCCGATCCTCTACACTATTATACCATGTATCCTATCCTATTCTCTATCCTATCCTATCCTCAATCCTATCCAATCCTCTATCCTATCCTCAATCCTATCCTATCCTCTATCCTATCCTATCCTCTATCCTATCCTATCCTCTATCCTATCCTATCCTGTATCCTATCCTATCCTCTATCCTATCCTATCCTCTATCCTATGTTATCCTCTATCCTATCCTATCCTCTATCCTATCCTATCGTCTATCCTATCCTATCCTCTATCGTATCCTATCCTGTATCCTATCCTCTATCCTATCCTATCCTGTATCCTATCCAATCCCCTATCCAATCCTCTATCCTATCCGATCCTCTACCCTATTATACCATGTATCCTATCTTATTCTCTATCCTATCCTATCCTATCCTCTATCCTATCCTATCCTCTATCCTATCTTATCCTCTATCCTATCCTATCCTCTATCCTATCCTGTCCTCTATTCTATCCTATCCTCTATCTTATCCTATCCACTATCCTATCTTATCCTCTACCCTATCCTATCCTCCATCCTATCCTATCCTCTATCGTATTCTATCCTCTATCCTATCCAATCCCCTATCCTATCCTCTGTCCTATCCTATCCTCTATAATATCGTATCTTCTATCGTATCCTATCCTCTATCCTGTCCTGTCCTCTATCCTATCCTATCCAATCTCATATAATATCCAATCTCATATCCTATCCTATCCTCTATCATATCCTATCCTCTATCGTATCCTATCATCTATCCTATCCAATCCTCTATCCTATCCTCAATCTTATCCTATCCTCCATCCTATCCTATCCTCTATGCTATCCTATCCTCTATGCTATCCTATCCTCTATCCTATTCTATCCTCTATCCTATCCTATCCTCAATCCAATCCTATCCTCTATCCTATCCTATCCTCTATCGTATCCTATCCTCTATCCTATCCTATCCTCTATCGTATCTTATCCTCTATCGTATCCTGCCCTCTATACTATCCTATCCTCTATCCTGTTCTATCCTCTATCCTATCTATCCTCAATCCAATCCTATCATCTATCATATCCTATCCTCTATCGTATCCTATCCTCTATCCTATCCGATCCTCTATCCTATCTTATCCTCTATCCTATCCTGTCCTCTATCCTATCCTATCCTCTATCCTATCCTGCCCTCTATTCTATCCTATCCTCTATCTTATCCTATCCACTATCCTATCTTATCCTCTATCCTATCCTATTCTCTATCCTGTCCTATCCTCTATAGTATTCTATCCTCTATCGTATTCAATCCCCTATCCTATCCTCTGTCCTATCCTATCCACTATCATATCCTTTCCTCTATAATATCGTATCTTCTATCCTATCCTATACTCTATCCTATCCTATCCTCTATCATATCCTATCCTCTACCGTATCCTATCCTCTATCCTATCCTATCCTCTATCCTATCCTATCCTCTATCCTATCTTATCCTCTATCCTATCCTGTCCTCTATCCTATCCTATCCTCTATCCTATCCAATCTCATATCCTATCCAATCTCATATCCTATCCTCCATCATGTCCTATCCTCTATCATATCCTATCCTCAATCGTATGCTCTATCCTATATTATTCTCTATCCTATCCAATCCCCTATCCAATCCTCTATCCTATCCGATCCCCTACACTATTATACCATGTATCCTATCCTATTCTCTATCCTATCCTATCCTCAATCCTATCCTATCCTCTATTCTATCCAATCCTCTATGCTATCCTATCCTCTATCCTATTCTATCTTCTATCCTATCTATCCTCAACGCAATCCTATCATCTAGCATATCCTATCCTCTATCGTATCCTATCCTCTATCCTATCCAACCCCCTATCCTATCCTCTATCCTATCCTATCCTCTATCCTATCTTATCCTCTATCCTATCCTATCCTCTATCCTGTCCTATCCTCTATAGTATTCTATCCTCTATCCTATTCAATCCCCTATCCTATCCTCTGTCCTATCCTATCCACTATCATATCCTTTCCTCTATAATATCGTATCTTCTATCCTATCCTATACTCTATCCTATCCTATCCTCTATCCTATCCTATCCTCTATCCTATCCTATCCTATCCTCTATCCTATCCTATCCTCTATCCTATCCTGCCCTCTATTCTATCCTATCCTCTATCTTATCCTATCCACTATCCTATCCTATCCTATCCTCTATCATATCCTATCCTCTATCCTATCCAACCCCCTATCCTATCCTCTATCCTATCCTATCCTCTATCCTATCCTATCCTCTATCGTATCCTATCCTCTATCCTATCCAATCCTCCATCCTATCCTCTATCCTATCCTCTATCCTATCCTATCCTCTATCCTATCCTGTCCTCTATCCTATCCTATCCGCTATCCTATCCTATCCTCTATCCAATCCTATCCTCTATCCTATCCTATCCTCTATCGTATCCTATCCTCTATCCTATCCAATCCTCTATCCTATCCTCTACCCTATCCTATCCTCTATCCTATCCAATCCTCTATCCTATCCTCTATCCTATCCTATCCTCTATCCTATCCTATACTCTATTCTCTCCTATCCTCTGTCCTATCCCATCCTCAATCCTATCCTTTCCTCTATCCTATATTCTATCCTATCCTATCCTCTTACTTATCCTATCCTCTATCCTATCCTATCCTCTATCCTATCCGATCCTCTATCCTATACTATCCTCTATCCTATCCTATCCTCACTCCAATCCTATCCTCTATATTATCCTATCCTCTATCCTATTCTATCCTCTATCCTATCCTATCCTCTATCCTATCCAATCCCCTATCCTATCCTCTATACTATCCTATTCTCTATCCTATCCTTTCCTCTATAATATCGTATCTTCTATCGCATCCTATCCTCTATCAAATCCTATCCTCTATCCTATCCAATCTCATATATTATCCTATCCTCTATCATATCCTAATCCTCTATCGTATCCTATCTTCAATCCTATGCAATCCTCTATCCTATCCTCAATCCTATCCTATCCTCTATCCTATCCTATCCTCTATCCTATCCAATCCCCTATCCTATCCTCTATCCTCTATCATATCCTATCCTCTATCCTATCCAACCCCCTATCCTATCCTCTATCGTATGCTATATCGTATCCTATCCTCTATCGTATGCTATATCGTATCCTATCCTCTATCGTATCCAATCTCCTATCCTATCCTCTATCCTCTCCTATCCTCAATCCAATCCTATCCTCTATCGTATCCTCTATCCTATCCTCTATCCTATCCTCTATCCTATTCTATTCCCTATCCTATCCTATCCTCAATCCAATCCTATCCTCTATCCTATCCTATACTCTATCCTATCCTATCCTCTATCGTATCCTATCCTCTATCCTATCCTGTCCTCTATCCTATCCTATCCTATCCTCTATCCTATCCCATCCTCAATCCTATCCTTTCCTCTATCCTATAATCTATCCTATCCTATCCTCTTACTTATCCTATCCTATCCTCTACCCTATCCAATCCTCTATCCTACCCTCTATCCTATCCTATCCTCTATCCTATCCTATTCTCTACCGTATCCTATCCTCTATCGTATCCTATCCTCTATCGTATGCTCTATCCTACCCTATCCTCTATCCTATCCAATCCCCAATCCTATCCTCTATCCTATCCTATCCTCTATCGTATCCTATCCTCTATCCTATCCAATCCTCTATCCCATTCTATCCTCTATCCTATCCTATCCTCAATCCGATCCTATCCTCTATCCTATCCTATTCTCTACCCTATCCTGTCCTCTATCCTATCCTATCCGCTATCCTATCCTATCCTCTATCCTATCCTACCCTCAATGCTATCCTATCCTCTATCCTATCGTATCCTCTATCCAATCCTATGCTCTATCCTATCCTCTATCCTATCCTTTCCTCTATAATATCGTATCCTCTATCGTATCCTATCCTCTATCCTATCTTATTCTCTATCCTATCCTATCCTCTATCATATCCTATCCTCTATCCTATCCTATCCTCTATCCTATCCTATCCTGTATCCTATCCTATCCTCTATCCTATCCTATCCTCTATCCTATCCAATCTCATATCCTATCCAATCTCATATCCTATCCTATCCTCTATCATGTCCTATCCTCTATCGTATCCTATCTTCTATCCTATCATATCCTCTATCCTATCCTATACTCTATCCTATCCTATCCTCAATCCTATCCTATCCTCTATCCTATCCTATCCTCTATGATATCCTATCCTCTATCCTATTCTATCCTCAATCCTATCCTATCCTCAATCCAATCCTATACTCATTCCTATCCTATCCTCTATCGTACCCTATCCTCTATCCTATCCAATCCTCTATCCTATCCTCTATCCTATCCTCTCCTCTATCCTATCCTATCTTCTATACTATCCTATCCTCTATCCTATCCAATCCCCTATCCTATCCTCTACCCTATAATACCATGTATCCTATCCTATTCTCTATCCTATCCTATCCTATCCTCTATCGTAATCTCTATCCTATCCTATCCACTATCCTAGCCTATCCTCAATCCTATCCTATCCTCTATCATATCCTACCCTCTATCCTATCCTATCCGCTATCCTATCCTATCCTCTATCCTATCCTCTCCTCAATCCTATCCTATCATCAATCCTAACCTATCCTCTATCCTATCCTATTCTCTATCCTATCCTATCCTCTATCCTATCCTATCCTCTATCCTATCCAATCCTCTATCCTATTCTCTATCCTATCCTGTCCTCTATCCTATCCTATCTTCTATCCTATCCTATTCTCTATCCTATCCTATCCTCTATCGTATTCTATCCACTATCCTATCCAATCCATTATCCTATCCTCTGTCCTATCCTATTATCTATCCTATCCTTTCCTCTATAATATCGTATCTTCTATCGTATCCTATCCTCTATCCTATCCTCTCCTCAATCCTATCCTATCATCAATCCTAACCTATCCTCTATCCTATCCTATTCTCTATCCTATCCTATCCTCTATCCTATCCTATCCTCTATCCTATCCAATCCTCTATCCTATCCTCTATCCTATCCTGTCCTCTATCCTATCCTATCTTCTATCCTATCCTATTCTCTATCCTATCCTATCCTCTATCGTATTCTATCCACTATCCTATCCAATCCATTATCCTATCCTCTATCCTATCCTATCCTCTATCCTATCCTATCCTCTATCCTATCCTATCCTCAATCCTATCCTATCCTATCCTCAATCCTGTCCGATCCTCCATCCTATCCAATCCCCTATCCTATCCTTAATCCTATCCTATCCTCATTCCTATCCTATATTCAATCCTATCCTATCCTCATTCCTATCCTATCCTCAATCCTATCGTATCCTCTATCCTTTAGTATCCTCTATCCTATCCTATCCTCTCTCCTATCCTATCCTCAATCCTATCCTATACTCAATCCTATCCTATCCTATCCTCTATCCTATAATATCCTCTATCCCATCCTAATCTCTATCCTATCAATCCCCTATCCTATCCTCTATCCTATCCAATTCTCTATCCTATCCTATCCTCTATCATATCCTGTACTCTATTCTATCCTATCCTCTATCTTATCATATCGTCTAACCTATCCTATACTCTATCCTATTCTATCCTCTATCCTATCCTATCCTCAATCCAATCCTATACTCTATCCTATCCTATCCTCTATCATAACTTATCCTCTATCCTATCCTCTCCTCAATCCTATCCTATTATCAATCGTAACCTATCCTCTATCCTATCCTATTCTCTATCCTATCCTATCCTCTATCATATCCTATCCTCTATCCTATCCTATCCTCTATCCTATCCTCTCCTCAATCCTATCCTATTATCAATCATAACCTATCCTCTATCCTATCCTATTCTCTATCCTATCCTATCCTCTATCCTATCCTATCCTCTATCCCATCCTATCCTCTATCCTATCCTATCCTCTATCCTATCCTCTCCTGAATCCTATCCTATCCTCAATCCTATCCTATCCTCTATCCTATCTTATCCTCTATCCTATCCTTTACTCTATTCTATCCTATCCTCTATCTTATCCTATCCACTATCCTATCCGATCCTCAATCCAATCCTATACTCTATCCTATCCTATTCTCTATCCTATCCTATCCTATCCTCTATCCTATCCTCTATCCTATCCTATCCTCTATCCTATCCTATACTCTATCCTATCCTATCCTCTATCGTATCCTATCCTCTATCCTATCCAATCCTGTATTCCATCCTCTACCCTATCCTATCCTCTACCCTATAATACCATGTATCCTATCCTATTATCAATCCTATCCTATCCTATCCTCTATCTTATCATATCCTCTATCCTATCCTATAATCTATCCTATCCTATCCTCAATCCTATCATATCCTCTATCCTATCCTATCCTCTATGATATCCTATCCTCTATCCCATTGTATCCTCAATCCTATCCTATCCTCAATCCAATCCTATACTCATTCCTATCCTATCCTCTATCGTATCCTATCCTCTATCCTATCCAATCCTCTATCCTATCCTCTATCCTATCCTCTCCTCTATCCTATCCTATCTTCTATCCTATCCTATTCTCTATCCTATCCTATCCTCTATCATATCCTATCCTCTATCCTATCCTATCCTCTATCCTATCCTATCCTGTATCCTATCCTATCCTCTATCCTATCCTATCCTCTATCCTATCCAATCTCATATCCTATCCAATCTCATATCCTATCCTATCCTCTATCATGTCCTATCCTCTATCGTATCCTATCTTCTATCCTATCATATCCTCTATCCTATCCTATACTCTATAATATCCTATCCTCAATCCTATCCTATCCTCTATCCTATCCTATCCTCTATGATATCCTATCCTCTATCCTATTCTATCCTCAATCCTATCCTATCCTCAATCCAATCCTATACTCATTCCTATCCTATCCTCTATCGTATCCTATCCTCTATCCTATCCAATCCTCTATCCTATCCTCTATCCTATCCTCTCCTCTATCCTATCCTATCTTCTATACTATCCTATCCTCTATCCTATCCAATCCCCTATCCTATCCTCTACCCTATAATACCATGTATCCTATCCTATTCTCTATCCTATCCTCTATCGTAATCTCTATCCTAACCTATCCTCTATCCTATCCTATTCTCTATCCTATCCTATCCTCTATCCTATCCTATCCTCTATCCTATCCAATCCTCTATCCTATCCTCTATCCTATCCTGTCCTCTATCCTATCCTATCTTCTATCCTATCCTATTCTCTATCCTATCCTATCCTCTATCCTATCCTATCCTCTATCGTATTCTATCCACTATCCTATCCAATCCATTATCCTATCCTCTGTCCTATCCTATTATCTATCCTATCCTTTCCTCTATAATATCGTATCTTCTATCGTATCCTATCCTCTATTATATCCAATCCTCTATCCTATCCTCTATCCTATCCTATCCTCTATCCTATCCTATCCTCAATCCTATCCTATCCTATCCTCAATCCTGTCCGATCCTCCATCCTATCCAATCCCCTATCCTATCCTTAATCCTATCCTATCCTCATTCCTATCCTATCCTCAATCCTATCCTATCCTCATTCCTATCCTATCCTCAATCCTATCGTATCCTCTATCCTTTAGTATCCTCTATCCTATCCTATCCTCTCTCCTATCCTATCCTCAATCCTATCCTATACTCAATCCTATCCTATCCTATCCTCTATCCTATAATATCCTCTATCCCATCCTAATCTCTATCCTATCAATCCCCTATCCTATCCTCTATCCTATCCTCTATCCTATCCTATCCTCTATCATATCCTGTACTCTATTCTATCCTATCCTCTATCTTATCATATCCTCTATCCTATCCTATACTCTATCCTATTCTATCCTCTATCCTATCCTATCCTCAATCCAATCCTATACTCTATCCTATCCTATCCTCTATCCTAACTTATCCTCTACCCTATCCTATCCTCAATCCTATCCTATCCTCAATCCTATCCTATCCTCTATCCTATCCTCTTCTCTATCCTATCCTATCCTCTATCCTATCCTATCCTCAATCCTATCCTATCCTCGATCCTATCCTATCCTCTTATCGTATCATATCCTCTGTCCTATCCTCCATCCTATCCTATTCTCTATCCTATCCTTTCCTCTATAATATCGTCTCTTCTATCGTATCCTATCCTCTATCCTATCCTATCCTCCATCCTATCCTATCCTCTATCCTATTCAATCTCATATCCTATCCTATCCTCTATCATATCCTATCCTCTATCGTATCCTATCCTCTATCCTATCCAATCCTCTATCCTATCCTCTATCCTATCCTCTATCCTATCCTATCCTCTATCCTATCCTATCCTCTATCCTATCCTCTATCCTATCCTCTATCCTATCCTCTATCCTATCCTCTATCCTATCCTATCCTCTATCCTATCCTATCCTATCCTCCATCCTGTCCGATCCTCCATCCTATGCAATCCCCAATCCTATCCTCAATCCTATCCTATCCTCATTCCTATCCTATCCTCAATCCTATCCTTTCCTCATTCCTATCCTATCCTAAATCCTATCGTATCCTCTATCCTATAGTATCCTCTATCCGATCCTATCCTCTCTCCTATCCTATCCTCAATCCTATCCTATCCTCAATCCTATCCTATCCTATCCTCTATCCTATCCTATCATCTATCATATCCTATCCTCTATCCTATCCAATTCTCTATCCTATCCTATCCTCTATCATATCCTATCCTCTATCCTATCCTATCCTCTATCCTATCCTCTCCTCAATCCTATCCTATTATCAATCGTAACCTATCCTCTATCCTATCCTATTCTCTATCCTATCCTATCCTCTATCCTATCCTATCCTCTATCCCATCCTATCCTCTATCCTATCCTATCCTCTATCCTATCCTCTCCTGAATCCTATCCTATAATCAATCCTATCGTATCCTCTATCCTATATTATCCTCTATCCTATCCTTTACTCTATTCTATCCTATCCTCTATCTTATCCTATCCACTATCCTATCCTATCCTCAATCCAATCCTATACTCTATCCTATCCTATTCTCTATCCTATCCTATCCTATCCTCTATCCTATCCTCTATCCTATCCTATCCTCTATCCTATCCTATACTCTATCCTATCCTATCCTCTATCCTATCCTATCCTCTATCCTATTCTATCCTCTATCCTATCCTATCCTCAATCCAATCCTATACTCTATCCTATCCTATCCTCTATCGTATCCTATCCTCTATCCTATCCAATCCTGTATTCCATCCTCTACCCTATCCTATCCTCTACCCTATAATACCATGTATCCTATCCTATTATCAATCCTATCCTATCCTATCCTCTATCCTATCATATCCTCTATCCTATCCTATAATCTATCCTATCCTATCCTCAATCCTATCCTATCCTCAATCCAATCCTATACTCATTCCTATCCTATCCTCTATCGTATCCTATCCTCTATCCTATCCAATCCTCTATCCTATCCTCTATCCTATCCTCTCCTCTATCCTATCCTATCTTCTATACTATCCTATTCTCTATCCTATCCTATCCTCAATCCTATCGTATCCACTATCGTATGCTCTATACTATCCTATCCTATCCACTATCGTATGCTCTATACTATCCTATCCTATCCACTATCGTATGCTCTATACTATCCTATCCTCTATCCTATCCAATCCCCTATCCTATCCTCTAACCTATAATACCATGTATCCTATCCTATTCTCTATCCTATCCTATCCTATCCTCTATCGTAATCTCTATCATATCCTATCCACTATCCTAGCCTATCCTCAATCCTATCCTATCCTCTATCATATCCTACCCTCTATCCTATCCTATCCGCTATCCTATCCTATCCTCTATCGTCTCCTCTCCTCAATCCTATCCTATCCTCAATCCTAACCTATCCTCTATCCTATCCTATTCTCTATCCTATCCTATCCTCTATCCTATCCTATCCTCTATCCTATCCTATCCTCTATCCCATCCTAATCTCTATCCTATCAATACCCTATCCTATCCTCTATCCTATCCTATCAACTATAATATCCAATTCTCTATCCTATCCTATCCTCTATCCAATCCTATCCTCAATTCAATCCTATCCTCTATCCTATAATATCCTCTATCCTATCCTATCCTTTCCTCTATCCTATCCTATCGTATCCTCTATCCTATCCTCTATCCTATCCTCTATCCTATCCTCTATCCTATCCTCTATCCTATCCTCTATCCTATCCTATCCTCTATCCTATCCTATCCTCTATCCTATCCTCTCTTCAATCCTATCCTATTCTCTATCCTATTCTATCCTCTATCCTATCCTATCCTCAATCCAATCCTATACTCTATTGTATCCTATCCTCTATCGTATCCTATCCTCTATCCTATCCAATCCTCTATCCTATCCTCTATCCAATCCTATACACTATCCTATCCTATCCTCTATCGTATTCTATCCTCTATCCTATCCAATCCTCTATCCTATCCTCTATCTTATCCTATCCTCTATCCTATCCTATCTTCTATCCTATCCTATTCTCTATCCTATCCTATCCTCTATCCTATCCTATCCACTATCGTATGCTCTATCCTATCCTATCCTCTATCCTATCCTATCCTCAATCCAATCCTATCCTCTATCCTATCCTATCCTCTATCCTATCCTATCCTCTATCCTATCCTATCCTCTATCCTATCCTATCCTCTATCCTATCCTATCCTCTATCCTATCCTATCCTCTATCCTATCCTATCCTCAATCCAATCCTATACTCTATTGTATCCTATCCTCTATCGTATCCTATCCTCTATCCTATCCAATCCTCTATCCTATCCTCTATCCAATCCTATACACTATCCTATCCTATCCTCTATCCTATCCAATCCTCTATCCTATCCTCTATCCTATCCTATCCTCTATCCTATCCTATCTTCTATCCTATCCTATTCTCTATCCTATCCTATCCTCTATCCTATCCTATCCACTATCGTATGCTCTATCCTATCCTATCCTCTATCCTATCCTATCATCAATCCAATCCTATACTCTATCCTATCCTATCCTCTATCCTATCCTATCCTCTATCCTATCCTATCCTCTATCCTATCCTATCTTCTATACTATCCTATTCTCTATCCTATCCCATCCTCTATCCTATCCTATCCTCTATCCTATCCTATCCTCTATCCTATCCTATCCTCAATCCAATCCTATACTCTATCCTATCCTATTCTCTATCCTATCCTATCCTATCCTCTATCCTATCCTCTATCCTATCCTATCCTCTATCCTATCCTATACTCTATCCTATCCTATCCTCTATCCTATCCTATCCCTTATCCTATTCTATCCTCTATCCTATCCTATCCACAATCCAATCCTATACTCTATCCTATCCTATCCTCTATCGTATCCTATCCTCTATCCTATCCAATCCTGTATTCCATCCTCTACCCTATCCTATCCTCTACCCTATAATACCATGTATCCTATCCTATTCTCTATCCTATCCTCTCCTATCCTCTATCCTATCATATCCACTATCCTATCCTATAATCTATCCTATCCTATCCTCAATCCTATCCTATCCTCTATCCTATCCTATCCTCTATGATATCCTATCCTCTATCCCATTGTATCCTCAATCCTATCCTATCCTCAATCCAATCCTATACTCATTCCTATCCTATCCTCTATCGTATCCTATCCTCTATCCTATCCAATCCCCTATCCTATCCTCTGACCTATAATACCATGTATCCTATCCTATTCTCTATCCTATCCTATCCTATCCTCTATCGTAATCTCTATCCTATCCTATCCACTATCGTATGCTCTATCCTATCCTATCCTCTATCCTATCCTATCCTCAATCCAATCCTATCCTCTATCCTATCCTATCCTCTATCGTCTCCTCTCCTCAATCCTATCCTATCCTCAATCCTAACCTATCCTCTATCCAATCCTATACTCTATTGTATCCTATCCTCTATCGTATCCTATACTCTATCCTATCCTATCCTCTATCCTAACTTATCCTCTATCCTATCCTATCCTCAATCCTATCGTATCCTCAATCCTATCCTATCCTCTATCCTATCCTCTTCTCTATCCTATCCTATCCTCTATCCTATCCTATCCTCTATCCTATCCTATCCTCTATCCTATCCTCTCCTGAATCCTATCCTATCCTCAATCCCATCCTATCCTCTATCCTACCTTATCCTCTATCCTATCCTTTACTCTATTCTATCCTATCCTCTATCTTATCCTATCCACTATCCTATCCTATCCTCAATCCAATCCTATACTCTATCCTATCCTATTCTCTATCCTATCCTATCCTATCCTCTATCCTATCCTCTATCCTATCCTATCCTCTATCCTATCCTATCCTCTAACGTATCCTATCCTCTATCCTATCCAATCCTCTATCCTATCCTATCCTCTATCCTATCCTATCCTCAATCCTATCCTATCCTCTATCATATCCTATCCTCTATCGTATCCTATCCTCTATCGTATGCTCTATCATACCCTATCCTCTATCCTATCCAATCCCCAATCCTATCCTCTATCCTATCCTATCCTCTATCGTATCCTATCCTCTATCCTATCCAATCCTCTATCCCATTCTATCCTCTATCCTATCCTATCCTCAATCCGATCCTATCCTCTATCCTATCCTATTCTCTATCCTATCCTGTCCTCTATCCTATCCTATCCGCTATCCTATCCTATCCTCTATCCTATCCTACCCTCAATGCTATCCTATCCTCTATCTTATCGTATCCTCTATCCAATCCTATGCTCTATCCTATCCTCTATCCTATCCTTTCCTCTATAATATCGTATCTTCTATCGTATCCTATCCTCTATCCTATCCAATCCTCTATCCTATCCTATCCTCTATCCAATCCTATACACTATCCTATCCTATCCTCTATCGTATCCTATCCTCTATCCTATCCAATCCTCTATCCCATTCTATCCTCTATCCTATCCTATCCTCAATCCGATCCTATCCTCTATCCTATCCTATTCTCTATCCTATCCTGTCCTCTATCCTATCCTATCCGCTATCCTATCCTATCCTCTATCCTATCCTACCCTCAATGCTATCCTATCCTCTATCTTATCGTATCCTCTATCCAATCCTATGCTCTATCCTATCCTCTATCCTATCCTTTCCTCTATAATATCGTTTCTTCTATCCTATCCTATCCTCTATCCTATCTTATCCTGTATACTATCCTGTCCTCTATTCTATCCTATCCTCTATCGTATCCTATCCTCTATCCTATACTATCCTCTATCCTATCCTATCCTCTATCCTATCCTAGCCTCTATCCTATTCAATCTCATATCCTATCCAATCTCATATCCTATCCTATCCTCTATCATGTCCTATCCTCTATCGTATCCTATATTCTATCCTATCCAATCCTCTATCCTATCCTCTATCCTATCCTCTCCTCTATCCTATCCTATCCTCTATTCTATCCTATCCTCTATGATATCCTATCCTCTATCCTATTCTATCCTCAATCCTATCCTATCCTCAATCCAATCCTATACTCATTCCTATCCTATCCTCTATCGTAATCTCTATCCTGTCCTATCCACTATCCTAGCCTATCCTCAATCCTATCCTATCCTCTATCCTATCCTATCCTATCCTCTATCCTATCCTCTATCCTATCCTATCCTCTATCCTATCCTATCCTCAATCCAATCCTATACTCTATCCTATCCTATCCTCTATCATATCCTACCCTCTATCCTATCCTATCCTCTATCCTATCCAATCCTCTATCCTATCCAATCCTCTATCCTATCCTCTATCCAATCCTATACACTATCCTATCCTATCCTCTATCGTATCCTATCCTCTATCCTATCCAATTCTCTATCCTATCCTATCCTCTATCATATCCTATCCTCTATCCTATCCTCTCCTCTATCCTATCCTATTATCAATCCTAACCTATCCTCTATCCTATCCTATTCTCTATCCTATCCTATCCTCTATCCTATCCTATCCTCTATCCTATCCTATCCTCTATCCTATCCTATCCTCAATCCTATCCTATCCTCTATCCTATCTTATCCTCTATCCTATCCTTTACTCTATTCTATCCTATCCTCTATCTTATCCTATCCACTATCCTATCCTATCCTCAATCCAATCCTATACTCCATCCTATCCTATCCTATCCTCTATCCTATCCTCTATCCTATCCTATCCTCTATCCTATCCTATCCTCAATCCAATCCTATACTCTATCCTATCCTATCCTCTATCGTATCCTATCCTCTATCCTATCCAATCCTCTATCCTATCCTCTATCCTATCCTATCCTCTATCCTATCCTATCTTCTATATTATAATATTCTCTATCCTATCCTATCCTCTATCCTACCCTATCCTCTATCCTATCCAATCCTGTATCCTATCCTCTATCCTATCCTATCCTCTATCCTATCCTATCCTCTACCCTATCTTATCCTCTATCCTATCCTGTACTCTATTCTATCCTATCCTCTATCTTATCCTATCCACTATCCTATCCTATCCTCAATCCAATAATATACTCTATCCTATCCTATCCTCTATCCTATCCAATCCTCTATCCTATCCTCTATCCTATCCTATCCTCTATCCTATCATATCCTCTATCCTATCCAATCCCCTATCCTATCCTCTACCCTATCCTATCCTCTACCCTATAATACCATGTATCCTATCCTATTCTCTATCCTATCCTATCCTATCCTCTATCCTATCCTCTATCCTATCCAATCCCCTATCCTATCCTCTACCCTATCCTATCCTCTACCCTATAATACCATGTATCCTATCCTATTCTCTATCCTATCCTATCCTATCCTCTATCCTATCCTCTATCCTATCCTCTATCCTATCCTATCCTCTATCCTATCCTATACTCTATCCTATCCTATCCTCTATCCTATCCTATCCTCTATCCTATTCTATCCTCTATCCTATCCTATCCTCAATCCAATCCTATACTCTATCCTATCCTATCCTCTATCGTATCCTATCCTCTATCCTATCCAATCCTGTATTCTATCCTCTACCCTATCCTATCCTCTACCCTATAATACCATGTATCCTATCCTATTCTCTATCCTATCCTATCCTATCCTCTATCCTCTCCTCTATCCTATCCTATCTTCTATACTATCCTATCCTCTATCCTATCCAATCCCCTATCCTATCCTCTACCCTATAATACCATGTATCCTATCCTATTCTCTATCGTAATCTCTATCCTATCCTATCCACTATCCTAGCCTATCCTCAATCCTATCCTATCCTCTATCATATCCTACCCTCTATCCTATCCTATCCGCTATCCTATCCTATCCTCTATCCTATCCTCTCCTCAATCCTATCCTATCATCAATCCTAACCTATCCTCTATCCTATCCTATTCTCTATCCTATCCTATCCTCTATCCTATCCTATCCTCTATCCTATCCTATCCTCTATCCCATCCTAATCTCTATCCTATCAATACCCTATCCTATCCTCTATCCTATCCTATCAACTGTAATATCCAATTCTCTATCCTATCCTATCCTCTATCCAATCCTATCCTCAATTCAATCCTATCCTCTATGCTATAATATCCTCTATCCTATCCTATCCTCTATCCTATCCTATCGTATCCTCTATCCTATCCTCAATCCTATCCTCTATCCTATCCTCTATCCTATCCTCTATCCTATCCTCTATCCTATCCTCTATCCTATCCTCTATCCTATCCTATCCTCTATCCTATCCTATCCTCAATCCAATCCTATACTCTATTGTATCCTATCCTCTATCGTATCCTATCGTCTATCCTATCCAATCCTCTATCCTATCCTCTATCCAATCCTATACACTATCCTATCCTATCCTCTATCGTATCCTATCCTCTATCCTATCCAATGCTCTATCCTATCCTCTATCCTATCCTGTCCTCTATACTATCCTATCTTCTATCCTATCCTATTCTCTATCCTATCCTATCCTCTATCCTATCCTATCCTCTATCGTATTCTATCCACTATCCTATCCAATCCATTATCCTATCCTCTGTCCTATCCTATTATCTATCCTATCCTTTCCTCTATAATATCGTATCTTCTATCGTATCCTATCCTCTATCCTATCCAATCCTCTATCCTATCCTATCCTCTATCCTATCCTATCCTCTATCCTATCCTATCCTCAATCCTATCCTATCCTCTATCGTATCCTATCCTCTATCCTATCCAATCCTGTATTCTATCCTCTACCCTATCCTATCCTCTACCCTATAATACCATGTATCCTATCCTATTCTCTATCCTATCCTATCCTATCCTCTATCCTCTCCTCTATCCTATCCTATCTTCTATACTATCCTATCCTCTATCCTATCCAATCCCCTATCCTATCCTCTACCCTATAATACCATGTACCCTATCCTATTCTCTATCGTAATCTCTATCCTATCCTATCCACTATCCTAGCCTATCCTCAATCCTGTCCTATCCTCCATCCTATCCAATCCCCTATCCTATCCTTAATCCTATCCTATCCTCATTCCTATCCTATCCTCAATCCTATCCTATCCTCATTCCTATCCTATCCTCAATCCTATCGTATCCTCTCTCCTTTAGTATCCTCTATCCTATCCTATCCTCTCTCCTATCCTATCCTCAATCCTATCCTATACTCAATCCTATCCTATCCTATCCTCTATCCTATAATATCCTCTATCCCATCCTAATCTCTATCCTATCAATCCCCTATCCTATCCTCTATCCTATCCTCTATCCTATCCAATTCTCTATCCTATCCTATCCTCTATCATATCCTGTACTCTATTCTATCCTATCCTCTATCTTATCATATCCTCTATCCTATCCTATACTCTATCCTATTCTATCCTCTATCCTATCCTATCCTCAATCCAATCCTATACTCTATCCTATCCTATCCTCTATCCTAACTTATCCTCTATCCTATCCTATCCTCAATCCTATCCTATCCTCAATCCTATCCTATCCTCTATCCTATCCTCTTCTCTATCCTATCCTATCCTCTATCCTATCCTATCCTCAATCCTATCCTATCCTCTATCCTATCCTATCCTCTTATCGTATCCTATCCTCTGTCCTATCCGCCATCCTATCCTATTCTCTATCCTATCCTTTCCTCTATAATATCGTCTCTTCTATCGTATCCTATCCTCTATCCTATCCTATCCTCCATCCTATCCTATCCTCTATCCTATTCAATCTCATATCCTATCCTATCCTCTATCATATCCTATCCTCTATCGTATCCTATCCTCTATCCTATCCAATCCTCTATCCTATCCTCTATCCTATCCTCTATCCTATCCTCTATCCTATCCTATCCTCAATCCTATCCTATCCTCTATCCTATCCTCTTCTCTATCCTATCCTATCCTCTATCCTATCCTATCCTCAATCCTATCCTATCCTCTATCCTATCCTATCCTCTTATCGTATCCTATCCTCTGTCCTATCCGCCATCCTATCCTATTCTCTATCCTATCCTTTCCTCTGTAATATCGTCTCTTCTATCGTATCCTATCCTCTATCCTATCCTATCCTCCATCCTATCCTATCCTCTATCCTATTCAATCTCATATCCTATCCTATCCTCTATCATATCTTATCCTCTATCGTATCCTATCCTCTATCCTATCCAATCCTCTATCCTATCCTCTATCCTATCCTCTATCCTATCCTCTATCCTATCCTATCCTCTATCCTATCCTATCCTCTATCCTATCCTCTATCCTATCCTCTATCCTATCCTCTATCCTATCCTATCCTCTATCCTATCCTATCCTCTATCCTATCCTCTCCTCAATCCTATCCTATTATCAATCGTAACCTATCCTCTATCCTATCCTATTCTCTATCCTATCCTATCCTCTATCCTATCCTATCCTCTATCCTATCCTATCCTCTATCCTATCCTATCCTCTATCCTATCCTATCCTCTATCCTATCCTATCCTCTATCCTATCTTATCCTCTATCCTATCCTTTACTCTATTCTATCCTATCCTCTATCTTATCCTATCCACTATCCTATCCTATCCTCAATCCAATCCTATACTCTATCCTATCCTATTCTCTATCCTATCCTATCCTATCCTCTATCCTATCCTCTATCCTATCCTATCCTCTATCCTATCCTATACTCTATCCTATCCTATCCTCTATCCTATCCTATCCTCTATCCTATTCTATCCTCTATCCTATCCTATCCTCAATCCAATCCTATACTCTATCCTATCCTATCCTCTATCGTATCCTATCCTCTATCCTATCCAATCCTGTATTCCATCCTCTACCCTATCCTATCCTCTACCCTATAATACCATGTATCCTATCCTATTCTCAATCCTATCCTATCCTATCCTCTATCCTATCCTATCCACTATCCTATCCTATCCTCAATCCAATCCTATACTCTATCCTATCCTATTCTCTATCCTATCCTATCCTATCCTCTATCCTATCCTCTATCCTATCCTCTATCCTATCCTATCCTCTATCCTATCCTATCCTCTATCCTATCCTATCCTCTATGATATCCTATCCTCTATCCCATTGTATCCTCAATCCTATCCTATCCTCAATCCAATCCTATACTCATTCCTATCCTATCCTCTATCGTATCCTATCCTCTATCCTATCCAATCCTCTATCCTATCCTCTATCCTATCCTCTCCTCTATCCTATCCTATCTTCTATACTATCCTATTCTCTATCCTATCCTATCCTCTATCCTATCCTATCCTCTATCATATCCTATCCTCTATCCCATCCTAATCTCTATCCTATCAATACCCTATCCTATCCTCTATCCTATCCTATCAACTATAATATCCAATTCTCTATCCTATCCTATCCTCTATCCAATCCTATCCTCAATTCAATCCTATCCTCTATCCTATAATATCCTCTATCCTATCCTATCCTTTCCTCTATCCTATCCTCTATCCTATCCTATCCTCTATCCTATCCTATCCTCTATCCTATCCTCTCTTCAATCCTATCCTATTCTCTATCCTATTCTATCCTCTATCCTATCCTATCCTCAATCCAATCCTATACTCTATTGTATCCTATCCTCTATCGTATCCTATCCTCTATCCTATCCAATCCTCTATCCTATCCTCTATCCAATCCTATACACTATCTTATCCTATCCTCTATCGTATCCTATCCTCTATCCTATCCAATCCTCTATCCTATCCTCTATCTTATCCTATCCTCTATCCTATCCTATCTTCTATCCTATCCTATTCTCTATCCTATCCTATCCTCTATCCTATCCTATCCACTATCGTATGCTCTACCCTATCCTATCCTCTATCCTATCCTATCCTCAATCCAATCCTATCCTCTATCCTATCCTATCCTCTATCCTATCCTATCCTCTATCCTATCCTATCCTCTATACTATCCTATCCTCTATCCTATCCTATCCTCTATCCTATCCTATCCTCAATCCAATCCTATACTCTATTGTATCCTATCCTCTATCGTATCCTATCCTCTATCCTATCCAATCCTCTATCCTATCCTCTATCCAATCCTATACACTATCCTATCCTATCCTCTAACGTATCCTATCCTCTATCCTATCCAATCCTCTATCCAATCCTATCCTCTATCCTATCCTATCTTCTATCCTATCCTATTCTCTATCCTATCCTATCCTCTATCCTATCCTATCCACTATCGTATGCTCTATCCTATCCTATCCTCTATCCTATCCTATCCTCAATCCAATCCTATACTCTATCCTATCCTATCCTCTATCCTATCCTATCCTCTATCCTATCCTATCCTCTATCCTATCCTATCTTCTATACTATCCTATTCTCTATCCTATCCTATCCTCTATCCTATCCTATCCTCTATCCTATCCTATCCTCTATCCTATCCTATCCTCAATCCAATCCTATACTCTATCCTATCCTATCCTCTATCGTATCCTATCCTCTATCCTATCCAATCCTCTATCCTATCCTCTATCCTATCCTCTCCTCTATCCTATCCTATCTTCTATACTATCCTATCCTCAATCCTATCCTATCCTCAATCCTATCCTATCCTCTATCCTATCCTCTTCTCTATCCTATCCTATCCTCTATATTATCCAATCCTCTATCCTATCCTATCCTCTATCCTATTCTATCCTCTATCCTATCCTATCCTCAATCCAATCCTATACTCTATCCTATCCTATCCTCTATCGTATCCCATCCTCTATCCTATCCAATCCTGTATTCCATCCTCTACCCTATCCTATCCTCTACCCTATAATACCATGTATCCTATCCTATTCTCAATCCTATCCTATCCTATCCTCTATCCTATCATATCATCTATCCTATCCTATAATCTATCCTATCCTATCCTCAATCCTATCCTATCCTCTATCCTATCCTATCCTCTATGATATCCTATCCTCAATCCAATCCTATACTCATTCCTATCCTATCCTCTATCGTATCCTATCCTCTATCCTATCCAATCCCCTATCCTATCCTCTGACCTATAATACCATGTATCCTATCCTATTCTCTATCCTATCCTATCCTATCCTCTATCGTAATCTCTATCCTATCCTATCCACTATCGTATGCTCTATCCTATCCTATCCTCTATCCTATCCTATCTTCTATCCTATCCTATTCTCTATCCTATCCTATCCTCTATCCTATCCAATCCTCTATCCTATCCTCTATCCTATCCTATCCTCTATCCTATCCTATCCTCTATCCTATCCTATCCTCTTATCGTATCCTATCCCCTGTCCTATCCTCCATCCTATCCTATTCTCTATCCTATCCTTTCCTCTATAATATCGTCTCTTCTATCGTATCCTATCCTCTATCCTATCCTATCCTCCATCCTATCCTATCCTCTATCCTATTCAATCTCATATCCTATCCTATCCTCTCTCATATCCTATCCTCTATCGTATCCTATCTTCTATCGTATCCTATCCTCTATCCTATCCAATCCTCTATCCTATCCTCTATCCTATCCTATCCTCTATCCTATCCTATCCTCTATCGTATCCTATCCTCTATCCTATCCTCTATCCTATCCTATCCTCTATCCTATCCTATCCTATCCTCCATCCTATCCTATCCTCAATCCAATCCTATCCTCTATCCTATCCTATCCTCTATCCTATCCTATCCTCTATCTTATCCTATCCTCTATCCTATCCTATCCTCTATCCTATCCTATCCTCTATCCTATCCTATCCTCAATCCAATCCTATACTCTATTGTATCCTATCCTCTATCGTATCCTATCCTCTATCCTATCCAATCCTCTATCCTATCCTCTATCCAATCCTATACACTATCCTATCCTATCCTCTAACGTATCCTATCCTCTATCCTATCCAATCCTCTATCCTATCCTATCCTCTATCCTATCCTATCTTCTATCCTATCCTATTCTCTATCCTATCCTATCCTCTATCCTATCCTATCCACTATCGTATGCTCTATCCTATCCTATCCTCTATCCTATCCTATCCTCAATCCAATCCTATACTCTATCCTATCCTATCCTGTATCCTATCCTATCCTCTATCCAATCCTATACACTATCCTATCCTATCCTCTAACGTATCCTATCCTCTATCCTATCCAATCCTCTATCCTATCCTATCCTCTATCCTATCCTATCTTCTATCCTATCCTATTCTCTATCCTATCCTATAATCTATCCTATCCTATCCACTATCGTATGCTCTATCCTATCCTATCCTCTATCCTATCCTATCCTCAATCCAATCCTATACTCTATCCTATCCTATCCTCTATCCTATCCTATCCTCTATCCTATCCTATCCTCTATCCTATCCTATCTTCTATACTATCCTATTCTCTATATTATCCTATCCTCTATCCTATCCTATCCTCTATCCTATCCTATCCTCTATCCTATCCTATCCTCTATCCTATCCTCCCCTGAATCCTATCCTATCCTCAATCCAATCCTATACTCTATCCTATCCTATTCTCTATCATATCCTATCCTCTATCGTATCCTATCTTCTATCGTATCCTATTCTCTATCCTATCCAATCCTCTATCCTATCCTCTATCCTATCCTATCCTCTATCGTATCCTATCCTCTATCCTATCCTCTATCCTATCCTATCCTCTATCCTATCCTATCCTATCCTCCATCCTATCCTATCCTCAATCCAATCCTATCCTCTATCCTATCCTATCCTCTATCCTATCCTATCCTCTATCCTATCCTATCCTCTATCCTATCCTATCCTCTATCCTATCCTATCCTCTATCCTATCCTATCCTCAATCCAATCCTATACTCTATTGTATCCTGTCCTCTATCGTATCCTATCCTCTATCCAATCCTATACACTATCCTATCCTATCCTCTAACGTATCCTATCCTCTATCCTATCCAATCCTCTATCCTATCCTATCCTCTATCCTATCCTATCTTCTATCCTATCCTATTCTCTATCCTATCCTATCCTCTATCCTATCCTATCCACTATCGTATGCTCTATCCTATCCTATCCTCTATCCTATCCTATCCTCAATCCAATCCTATACTCTATCCTATCCTATCCTCTATCCTATCCTATCCTCTATCCAATCCTATACACTATCCTATCCTATCCTCTAACGTATCCTATCCTCTATCCTGTCCAATCCTCTATCCTATCCTATCCTCTATCCTATCCTATCTTCTATCCTATCCTATTCTCTATCCTATCCTATAATCTATCCTATCCTATCCACTATCGTATGCTCTATCCTATCCTATCCTCTATCCTATCCTATCCTCAATCCAATCCTATACTCTATCCTATCCTATCCTCTATCCTATCCTATCCTCTATCCTATCCTATCCTCTATCCTATCCTATCTTCTATACTATCCTATTCTCTATCCTATCCTATCCTCTATCCTATCCTATCCTCTATCCTATCCTATCCTCTATAATATCCTATCCTCAATCCAATCCTATACTCTATCCTATCCTATCCTCTATCCTAACTTATCCTCTATCCTATCCTATCCTCAATCCTATCCTATCCTCAATCCTATCCTATCCTCTATCCTATCCTCTTCTCTATCCTATCCTATCCTCTATCCTATCCTATCCTCAATCCTATCCTATCCTCTATCCTATCCTATCCTCTATCCTATTCTATCCTCTATCCTATCCTATCCTCAATCCAATCCTATACTCTATCCTATCCTATCCTCTATCGTATCCTATCCTCTATCCTATCCAATCCTGTATTCCATCCTCTACCCTATCCTATCCTCTACCCTATAATACCATGTATCCTATCCTATTCTCTATCCTATCCTATCCTATCCTCTATCCTATCATATCCTCTATCCTATCCTATAATCTATCCTATCCTATCCTCAATCCTATCCTATCCTCTATCCTATCCTATCCTCTATGATATCCTATCCTCTATCCCATTGTATCCTCAATCCTATCCTATCCTCAATCCAATCCTATACTCATTCCTATCCTATCCTCTATCCTATCGTATCCACTATCGTATGCTCTATCCTATCCTATCCTCTATCCTATCCTATCCTCAATCCAATCCTATCCTCTATCCTATCCTATCCTCTATCGTCTCGTCTCCTCAATCCTATCCTATCCTCAATCCTAACCTATCCTCTATCCAATCCTATACTCTATTGTATCCTATCCACTATCGTATCCTATCCTCTATCCTATCCAATCCTCTATCCTATCCTATCCTCTATCCTATCCTATCCTCTATCCAATCCTATACACTATCCTATCCTATCCTCTATCGTATCCTATCCTCTATCCTATCCAATCCTCTATCCTATCCTCTATCCTATCCTATCCTCTATCCGAACCTCTTCTCTGTCCTATCCTATCCTCTATCCTATCCTATCCTCTATCCTATCCTATCCTCTATCCTATCCTCTCCTGAATCCTATCCTATCCTCAATCCTATCCTATCCTCTATCCTACCTTATCCTCTATCCTATCCTTTACTCTATTCTATCCTATCCCCTATCTTATCCTATCCTCTATCCTATCCTATCCTCAATCCAATCCTATCCTCTATCCTATCCTATCCTCTATCGTCTCGTCTCCTCAATCCTATCCTATCCTCAATCCTAACCTATCCTCTATCCAATCCTATACTCTATTGTATCCTATCCACTATCGTATCCTATCCTCTATCCTATCCAATCCTCTATCCTATCCTATCCTCAAACCTATCCTATCCTCAATCCTATCCTATCCTCTATCCTAACCTCTTCTCTGTCCTATCCTATCCTCTATCCTATCCTATCCTCTATCCTATCCTATCCTCTATCCTATCCTCTCCTGAATCCTATCCTATCCTCAATCCTATCCTATCCTCTATCCTACCTTATCCTCTATCCTATCCTTTACTCTATTCTATCAAATCCTCTATCTTATCCTATCCACTATCCTATCCTATCCTCAATCCAATCCTATACTCTATCCTATCCTATTCTCTATCCTATCCTATCCTATCCTCTATCCTATTCTATAATCTATCCTATCCTATCCTCAATCCTATCCTATCCTCTATCCTATCTTATCCTCTATCCTATCCTTTACTCTATTCTATCCTATCCTCTATCTTATCCTATCCACTATCCTATCCTATCCTCAATCCAATCCTATACTCTATCCTATCCTATTCTCTATCCTATCCTATCCTATCCTCTATCCTATCCTCTATCCTATCCTATCCTCTATCCTATCCTATCCTCTTATCGTATCCTATCCTCTGTCCTATCCTATCCTCAATCCTATCCTATCCTCAATCCAATCCTATACTCTATCCTATCCTATCCTCTATCCTATCCTCTATCCTATCCTATCCTCTATCCTATCCTATCCTCTTATCGTATCCTATCCTCTGTCCTATCCTATCCTCTATCCTATCCTATCCTCAATCCAATCCTATACTCTATCCTATCCTATCCTCTATCCTAACTTATCCTCTATCCTATCCTATCCTCAATCCTATCCTATCCTCTATCCTATCTTATCCTCTATCCTATCCTTTACTCTATTCTATCCTATCCTCTATCTTATCCTATCCACTATCCTATCCTATCCTCAATCCTATCCTATCCTCTATCCTATCTTATCCTCTATCCTATCCTTTACTCTATTCTATCCTATCCTCTATCTTATCCTATCCACTATCCTATCCTATCCTCAATCCAATCCTATACTCTATCCTATCCTATTCTCTATCCTATCCTATCCTATCCTCTATCCTATTCTCTATCCTATCCTATCCTCTATCCTATCATATCCTATCCTCCATCCTATCCTATCCTCAATCCAATCCTATCCTCTATCCTATCCTATCCTCTATCCTATCCTATCCTCTATCCTATCCTATCCTCTATCCTATCCTATCCTCTATCCTATCCTATCCTCAATCCGATCCTATACTCTATCGTCTCCTCTCCTCAATCCTATCCTATCCTCAATCCTAACCTATCCTCTATCCTATCCTATCCTCTATCCAATCCTATACACTATCCTATCCTATCCTCTATCGTATCCTATCCTCTATCCTATCCAATCCTCTATCCTATCCTCTATCCTATCCTATCCTCTATCCTATCCTATCTTCTATCCTATCCTATTCTCTATCCTATCCTATCCTCTATCCTATCCAATCCTCTATCCTATCCTCTATCCTATCCTATCCTCTATCCTATCCTATCCTCAATCCAATCCTATGCTCTATCCTATCCTATCCTCTATCCTATCCTATCCTCTATCCTATCCTATCTTCTATACTATCCTATTCTCTATCCTATCCTATCCTCTATCCTATCCTATCCTCTATCCTATCCTATCCTCTATCCTATCCTATCCTCTATCCTATCCTATCCTCTATCCTATCCTATCCTCTATCCTATCCTATCCTCAATCCAATCCTATACTCTATCCTATCCTATCCTCTATCCTAACTTATCCTCTATCCTATCCTATCCTCAATCCTATCCTATCCTCAATCCTATCCTATCCTCTATCCTAACCTCTTCTCTATCCTATCCTATCCTCTATCCTATCCTATCCTCTATCCTATCCTATCCTCTATCCTATCCTATCCTCTATCCTATCCTCTCCTGAATCCTATCCTATCCTCAATCCTATCCTATCCTCTATCCTACCTTATCCTCTATCCTATCCTTTACTCTATTCTATCCTATCCTCTATCTTATCCTATCCACTATCCTATCCTATCCTCAATCCAATCCTATACTCTATCCTATTCTATTCTCTATCCTATCCTATTCTCTATCCTATCCTATCCTATCCTCTATCCTATTCTCTATCCTATCCTATCCTCTATCCTATCATATCCTATCCTCCATCCTATCCTATCCTCAATCCAATCCTATCCTCTATCCTATCCTATCCTCTATCCTATCCTATCCTCTATCCTATCCTATCCTCTATCCTATCCTATCCTCTATCCTATCCTATCCTCTATCCTATCCTATCCTCAATCCGATCCTATACTCTATCGTCTCCTCTCCTCAATCCTATCCTATCCTCAATCCTAACCTATCCTCTATCCAATCCTATACTCTATTGTATGCTATCCTCTATCGTATCCTATCCTCTATCCTATCCTATCCTCTATCCTATCCTATCCTCTATCCTATCCTATCCTCTATCCTATCCTATCCTCTATCCTATTCTATAATCTATCCTATCCTATCCTCAATCCTATCCTATCCTCTATCCTATCTTATCCTCTATCCTATCCTTTACTCTATTCTATCCTATTCTCTATCTTATCCTATCCACTATCCTATCCTATCCTCAATCCAATCCTATACTCTATCCTATCCTATTCTCTATCCTATCCTATCCTATCCTCTATCCTATCCTCTATCCTATCCTATCCTCTATCCTATCCTATCCTCTTATCGTATCCTATCCTCTGTCCTATCCTCCATCCTATCCTATTCTCTATCCTATCCTTTCCTCTATAATATCGTCTCTTCTATCGTATCCTATCCTCTATCCTATCCTATCCTCCATCCTATACTACCCTCTATCCTATTCAATCTCATATCCTATCCTATCCTCTATCCAATCCTATACACTATCCTATCCTATCCTCTATCGTATCCTATCCTCTATCCTATCCAATCCTCTATCCTATCCTCTATCTTATCCTATCCTCTATCCTATCCTATCTTCTATCCTATCCTATTCTCTATCCTATCCTATCCTCTATCCTATCCTATCCACTATCGTATGCTCTATCCTATCCTATCCTCTATCCTATCCTATCCTCAATCCAATCCTATCCTCTATCCTATCCTATCCTCTATCCTATCCTATCCTCTATCCTATCCTATCCTCTATCCTATCCTATCCTCTATCCTATCCTATCCTCTATCCTATCCTATCCTCTATCCTATCCTATCCTCAATCCAATCCTATACTCTATTGTATCCTATCCTCTATCGTATCCTATCCTCTATCCTATCCAATCCTCTATCCTATCCTCTATCCAATCCTATACACTATCCTATCCTATCCTCTAACGTATCCTATCCTCTATCCTATCCAATCCTCTATCCTATCCTATCCTCTATCCGATCCTATCTTCTATCCTATCCTATTCTCTATCCTATCCTATCCTCTATCCTATCCTATCCACTATCGTATGCTCTATCCTATCCTATCCTCTATCCTATCCTATCCACTATCGTATGCTCTATCCTATCCTATCCTCTATCCTATCCTATCCTCAATCCAATCCTATACTCTATCCTATCCTATCCTCAATCCAATCCTATACTCTATCCTATCCTATCCTCTATCGTATCCTATCCTCTATCCTATCCAATCCTGTATTCCATCCTCTACCCTATCCTATCCTCTACCCTATAATACCATGTATCCTATCCTATTCTCAATCCTATCCTATCCTATCCTCTATCCTATCATATCCTCTATCCTATCCTATAATCTATCCTATCCTATCCTCAATCCTATCCTATCCTCTATCCTATCCTATCCTCTATGATATCCTATCCTCTATCCCATTGTATCCTCAATCCTATCCTATCCTCAATCCAATCCTATACTCATTCCTATCCTATCCTCTATCGTATGCTATCCTCTATCCTATCCAATCCTCTATCCTATCCTCTATCCTATCCTATCCTCTATCCTATCCTATAATCTATCCTATCCTATCCTCTATCCTATCCTATCCTCTATCCTATTCTATCCTCTATCCTATCCTATCCTCAATCCAATCCTATACTCTATCCTATCCTATCCTCTATCGTATCCTATCCTCTATCCTATCCAATCCTGTATTCCATCCTCTACCCTATCCTATTCTCTATCCTATCCTATCCTATCCTCTATCCTATCCTCTATCCTATCCTATCCTCTATCCTATCCTATACTCTATCCTATCCTATCCTCTATCCTATCCTATCCTCTATCCTATTCTATCCTCTATCCTATCCTATCCTCAATCCAATCCTATACTCTATCCTATCCTATCCTCTATCGTATCCTATCCTCTATCCTATCCAATCCTGTATTCCATCCTCTACCCTATCCTATCCTCTACCCTATAATACCATGTATCCTATCCTATTCTCAATCCTATCCTATCCTATCCTCTATCCTATCATATCCTCTATCCTATCCTATAATCTATCCTATCCTATCCTCAATCCTATCCTATCCTCTATCCTATCCTATCCTCTATGATATCCTATCCTCTATCCCATTGTATCCTCAATCCTATCCTATCCTCAATCCAATCCTATACTCATTCCAATCCTATCCTCTATCGTATGCTATCCTCTATCCTATCCAATCCTCTATCCTATCCTCTATCCTATCCTCTCCTCTATCCTATCCTATCTTCTATACTATCCTATTCTCTATCCTATCCTATCCTATCCTATCGTATCCACTATCGTATGCTCTATACTATCCTATCCTATCCACTATCGTATGCTCTATACTATCCTATCCTATCCACTATCGTATGCTCTATACTATCCTATCCTCTATTCTATCCAATCCCCTATCCTATCCTCTAACCTATAATACCATGTATCCTAGCCTATTCTCTATCCTATCCTATCCTCTATCCTATCCTATCCACTATCGTATGCTCTATCCTATCCTATCCTCTATCCTATCCTATCCTCAATCCAATCCTATACTCTATCCTATCCTATCCTCTATCCTATCCTATCCTCTATCCTATCCTATCCTCTATCCTATCCTATCTTCTATACTATCCTCTTCTCTATCCTATCCCATCCTCTATCCTATCCTATCCTCTATCCTATCCTATCCTCTATCCTATCCTATCCTCAATCCAATCCTATACTCTATCCTATCCTATCCTCTATCCTAACTTATCCTCTATCCTATCCTATCCTCAATCCTATCCTATCCTCAATCCTATCCTATCCTTTATCCTATCCTCTTCTCTATCCTATCCTATCCTCTATCCTATCCTATCCTCAATCCTATCCTATCCTCTATCCTATCTTATCCTCTATCCTATCCTTTACTCTATTCTATCCTATCCTCTATCTTATCCTATCCACTATCCTATCCTATCCTCAATCCAATCCTATACTCTATCCTATCCTATTCTCTATCCTATCCTATCCTATCCTCTATCCTATCCTATCCTCTATCCTATCCTATACTCTATCCTATCCTATCCTCTATCCTATCCTATCCTCTATCCTATTCTATCCTCTATCCTATCCTATCCTCAATCCAATCCTATACTCTATCCTATCCTATCCTCTATCGTATCCTATCCTCTATCCTATCCAATCCTGTATTCCATCCTCTACCCTATCCTATCCTCTACCCTATAATACCATGTATCCTATCCTATTCGCTATCCTATCCTATCCTATCCTCTATCCTATCATATCCTCTATCCTATCCTATAATCTATCCTATCCTATCCTCAATCCTATCCTATCCTCTATCCTATCCTATCCTCTATGATATCCTATCCTCTATCCCATTGTATCCTCAATCCTATCCTATCCTCAATCCAATCCTATACTCATTCCTATCCTATCCTCTATCGTATCCTATCCTCTATCCTATCCAATCCCCTATCCTATCCTCTGACCTATAATACCATGTATCCTATCCTATCCTATCCTCTATCGTAATCTCTATCCTATCCTATCCACTATCGTATGCTCTATCCTATCCTATCCTCTATCCTATCCTATCCTCAATCCAATCCTATCCTCTATCCTATCCTATCCTCTATCGTCTCCTCTCCTCAATCCTATCCTATCCTCAATCCTAACCTATCCACTATCCAATCCTATACTCTATTGTATCCTATCCTCTATCGTATCCTATCCTCTATCCTATCCAATCCTCTATCCTATCCTATCCTCTATCCTATCCTATCCTCTATCCTATCCTATCCTCTATCCAATCCTATACACTATCCTATCCTATCCTCTATCGTATCCTATCCTCTATCCTATCCAATCCTCTATCCTATCCTCTATCCTATCCTATCCTCTATCCAATCCTATCCTCTATCCTATCCTATCCTCTATCGTCTCCTCTCCTCAATCCTATCCTATCCTCAATCCTAACCTATCCACTATCCAATCCTATACTCTATTGTATCCTATCCTCTATCGTATCCTATCCTCTATCCTATCCAATCCTCTATCCTATCCTATCCTCTATCCTATCCTATCCTCTATCCTATCCTATCCTCTATCCAATCCTATACACTATCCTATCCTATCCTCTATCGTATCCTATCCTCTATCCTATCCTATCCTCTATCCTAACTTATCCTCTATCCTATCCTATCCTCAATCCTATCCTATCCTCAATCCTATCCTATCCTCTATCCTATCCTCTTCTCTATCCTATCCTATCCTCTATCCTATCCTATCCTCAATCCTATCCTATCCTCTATCCTATCTTATCCTCTATCCTATCCTTTACTCTATTCTATCCTATACTCTATCTTATCCTATCCACTATCCTATCCTATCCTCAATCCAATCCTATACTCTATCCTATCCTATTCTCTATCCTATCCTATCCTATCCTCTATCCTATCCTATCCTCTATCCTATCCTATAATCTATCCTATCCTATCCTCTATCCTATCCTATCCTCTATCCTATTCTATCCTCTATCCTATCCTATCCTCAATCCAATCCTATACTCTATCCTATCCTATCCTCTATCGTATCCTATCCTCTATCCTATCCAATCCTGTATTCCATCCTCTACCCTATCCTATTCTCTATCCTATCCTATCCTATCCTCTATCCTATCCTCTATCCTATCCTATCCTCTATCCTATCCTATACTCTATCCTATCCTATCCTCTATCCTATCCTATCCTCTATCCTATTCTATCCTCTATCCTATCCTATCCTCAATCCAATCCTATACTCTATCCTATCCTATCCTCTATCGTATCCTATCCTCTATCCTATCCAATCCTGTATTCCATCCTCTACCCTATCCTATCCTCTACCCTATAATACCATGTATCCTATCCTATTCTCAATCCTATCCTATCCTATCCTCTATCCTATCATATCCTCTATCCTATCCTATAATCTATCCTATCCTATCCTCAATCCTATCCTATCCTCTATCCTATCCTATCCTCTATGATATCCTATCCTCTATCCCATTGTATCCTCAATCCTATCCCATCCTCAATCCAATCCTATACTCATTCCTATCCTATCCTCTATCGTATGCTATCCTCTATCCTATCCAATCCTCTATCCTATCCTCTATCCTATCCTCTCCTCTATCCTATCCTATCTTCTATACTATCCTATTCTCTATCCTATCCTATCCTATCCTATCGTATCCACTATCGTATGCTCTATACTATCCTATCCTATCCACTATCGTATGCTCTATACTATCCTATCCTATCCACTATCGTATGCTCTATACTATCCTATCCTCTATTCTATCCAATCCCCTATCCTATCCTCTAACCTATAATACCATGTATCCTATCCTATTCTCTATCCTATCCTATCCTCTATCCTATCCTATCCACTATCGTATGCTCTATCCTATCCTATCCTCTATCCTATCCTATCCTCAATCCAATCCTATACTCTATCCTATCCTATCCTCTATCCTATCCTATCCTCTATCCTATCCTATCCTCTATCCTATCCTATCTTCTATACTATCCTCTTCTCTATCCTATCCTATCCTCTATCCTATCCTATCCTCTATCCTATCCTATCCTCTATCCTATCCTATCCTCAATCCAATCCTATACTCTATCCTATCCTATCCTCTATCCTAACTTATCCTCTATCCTATCCTATCCTCAATCCTATCCTATCCTCAATCCTATCCTATCCTCTATCCTATCCTCTTCTCTATCCTATCCTATCCTCTATCCTATCCTATCCTCAATCCTATCCTATCCTCTATCCTATCTTATCCTCTATCCTATCCTTTACTCTATTCTATCCTATCCTCTATCTTATCCTATCCACTATCCTATCCTATCCTCAATCCAATCCTATCCTCTATCCTATCCTATCCTCTATCCTATCCTATCCTCTATCCTATCCTATCCTCTATCCTATCCTATCCTCTATCCTATCCTATCCTCAATCCAATCCTATACTCTATTGTATCCTATCCTCTATCGTATCCTATCCTCTATCCAATCCTATACACTATCCTATCCTATCCTCTAACGTATCCTATCCTCTATCCTATCCAATCCTCTCTCCTATCCTATCCTCTATCCTATCCTATCTTCTATCCTATCCTATTCTCTATCCTATCCTATCCTCTATCCTATCCTATCCACTATCGTATGCTCTATCCTATCCTATCCTCTATCCTATCCTATCCTCAATCCAATCCTATACTCTATCCTATCCTATCCTCTATCCTATCCTATCCTCTATCCAATCCTATACACTATCCTATCCTATCCTCTAACGTATCCTATCCTCTATCCTGTCCAATCCTCTATCCTATCCTATCCTCTATCCTATCCTATCTTCTATCCTATCCTATTCTCTATCCTATCCTATAATCTATCCTATCCTATCCACTATCGTATGCTCTATCCTATCCTATCCTCTATCCTATCCTATCCTCAATCCAATCCTATACTCTATCCTATCCTATCCTCTATCCTATCCTATCCTCTATCCTATCCTATCCTCTATCCTATCCTATCCTCTATCCTATCCTATCTTCTATACTATCCTATTCTCTATCCTATCCTATCCTCTATCCTATCCTATCCTCTATCCTATCCTATCCTCTATAATATCCTATCCTCAATCCAATCCTATACTCTATCCTATCCTATCCTCTATCCTAACTTATCCTCTATCCTATCCTATCCTCAATCCTATCCTATCCTCAATCCTATCCTATCCTCTATCCTATCCTCTTCTCTATCCTATCCTATCCTCTATCCTATCCTATCCTCAATCCTATCCTATCCTCTATCCTATCCTATCCTCTATCCTATTCTATCCTCTATCCTATCCTATCCTCAATCCAATCCTATACTCTATCCTATCCTACCCTCTATCGTATCCTATCCTCTATCCTATCCAATCCTGTATTCCATCCTCTACCCTATCCTATCCTCTACCCTATAATACCATGTATCCTATCCTATTCTCTATCCTATCCTATCCTATCCTCTATCCTATCATATCCTCTATCCTATCCTATAATCTATCCTATCCTATCCTCAATCCTATCCTATCCTCTATCCTATCCTATCCTCTATGATATCCTATCCTCTATCCCATTGTATCCTCAATCCTATCCTATCCTCAATCCAATCCTATACTCATTCCTATCCTATCCTCTATCCTATCGTATCCACTATCGTATGCTCTATCCTATCCTATCCTCTATCCTATCCTATCCTCAATCCAATCCTATCCTCTATCCTATCCTATCCTCTATCGTCTCCTCTCCTCAATCCTATCCTATCCTCAATCCTAACCTATCCTCTATCCAATCCTATACTCTATTGTATCCTATCCACTATCGTATCCTATCCTCTATCCTATCCAATCCTCTATCCTATCCTATCCTCTATCCTATCCTATCCTCTATCCAATCCTATACACTATCCTATCCTATCCTCTATCGTATCCTATCCTCTATCCTATCCAATCCTCTATCCTATCCTCTATCCTATCCTATCCTCTATCCGAACCTCTTCTCTGTCCTATCCTATCCTCTATCCTATCCTATCCTCTATCCTATCCTATCCTCTATCCTATCCTCTCCTGAATCCTATCCTATCCTCAATCCTATCCTATCCTCTATCCTACCTTATCCTCTATCCTATCCTTTACTCTATTCTATCCTATCCCCTATCTTATCCTATCCACTATCCTATCCTATCCTCAATCCAATCCTATACTCTATCCTATCCTATTCTCTATCCTATCCTATCCTATCCTCTATCCTATTCTATAATCTATCCTATCCTATCCTCAATCCTATCCTATCCTCTATCCTATCTTATCCTCTATCCTATCCTTTACTCTATTCTATCCTATCCTCTATCTTATCCTATCCACTATCCTATCCTATCCTCAATCCAATCCTATACTCTATCCTATCCTATTCTCTATCCTATCCTATCCTATCCTCTATCCTATCCTCTATCCTATCCTATCCTCTATCCTATCCTATCCTCTTATCGTATCCTATCCTCTGTCCTATCCTATCCTCTATCCTATCCTATCCTCAATCCAATCCTATACTCTATCCTATCCTATCCTCTATCCTAACTTATCCTCTATCCTATCCTATCCTCAATCCTATCCTATCCTCAATCCTATCCTATCCTCTATCCTAACCTCTTCTCTGTCCTATCCTATCCTCTATCCTATCCTATCCTCTATCCTATCCTATCCTCTATCCTATCCTCTCCTGAATCCTATCCTATCCTCAATCCTATCCTATCCTCTATCCTACCTTATCCTCTATCCTATCCTTTACTCTATTCTATCAAATCCTCTATCTTATCCTATCCACTATCCTATCCTATCCTCAATCCAATCCTATACTCTATCCTATCCTATTCTCTATCCTATCCTATCCTATCCTCTATCCTATTCTATAATCTATCCTATCCTATCCTCAATCCTATCCTATCCTCTATCCTATCTTATCCTCTATCCTATCCTTTACTCTATTCTATCCTATCCTCTATCTTATCCTATCCACTATCCTATCCTATCCTCAATCCAATCCTATACTCTATCCTATCCTATTCTCTATCCTATCCTATCCTATCCTCTATCCTATCCTCTATCCTATCCTATCCTCTATCCTATCCTATCCTCTTATCGTATCCTATCCTCTGTCCTATCCTATCCTCAATCCTATCCTATCCTCAATCCAATCCTATACTCTATCCTATCCTATCCTCTATCCTATCCTCTATCCTATCCTATCCTCTATCCTATCCTATCCTCTTATCGTATCCTATCCTCTGTCCTATCCTATCCTCTATCCTATCCTATCCTCAATCCAATCCTATACTCTATCCTATCCTATCCTCTATCCTAACTTATCCTCTATCCTATCCTATCCTCAATCCTATCCTATCCTCTATCCTATCTTATCCTCTATCCTATCCTTTACTCTATTCTATCCTATCCTCTATCTTATCCTATCCACTATCCTATCCTATCCTCAATCCTATCCTATCCTCTATCCTATCTTATCCTCTATCCTATCCTTTACTCTATTCTATCCTATCCTCTATCTTATCCTATCCACTATCCTATCCTATCCTCAATCCAATCCTATACTCTATCCTATCCTATTCTCTATCCTATCCTATCCTATCCTCTATCCTATTCTCTATCCTATCCTATCCTCTATCCTATCATATCCTATCCTCCATCCTATCCTATCCTCAATCCAATCCTATCCTCTATCCTATCCTATCCTCTATCCTATCCTATCCTCTATCCTATCCTATCCTCTATCCTATCCTATCCTCTATCCTATCCTATCCTCTATCCTATCCTATCCTCTATCCTATCCTATCCTCAATCCGATCCTATACTCTATTGTATCCTATCCTCTATCGTATCCTATAATCTATCCTATCCAATCCTCTATCCTATCCTCTATCCAATCCTATACTCTATCCTATCCTATTCTCTATCCTATCCTATCCTATCCTCTATCCTATCATCTATCCTATCCTATCCTCTATCCTATCCTATACTCTATCCTATCCTATCCTCTATCCTATCCTATCCTCTATCCTATTCTATCCTCTATCCTATCCTATCCTCTATCGTATCCTATCCTCTATCCTATCCTCTATCCTATCCTCTATCCTATCCTATCCTATCCTCTATCCTATCCTATCCTATCCTCAATCCAATCCTATACTCTATCCTATCCTATTCTCTATCCTATCCTATCCTATCCTCTATCCTATTCTATAATCTATCCTATCCTATCCTCAATCCTATCCTATCCTCTATCCTATCTTATCCTCTATCCTATCCTTTACTCTATTCTATCCTATCCTCTATCTTATCCTATCCACTATCCTATCCTATCCTCAATCCAATCCTATACTCTATCCTATCCTATTCTCTATCCTATCCTATCCTATCCTCTATCCTATCCTCTATCCTATCCTATCCTCTATCCTATCCTATCCTCTTATCGTATCCTATCCTCTGTCCTATCCTATCCTCAATCCTATCCTATCCTCAATCCAATCCTATACTCTATCCTATCCTATCCTCTATCCTATCCTCTATCCTATCCTCTATCCTATCCTATCCTCTATCCTATCCTATCCTCTTATCGTATCCTATCCTCTGTCCTATCCTATCCTCTATCCTATCCTATCCTCAATCCAATCCTATACTCTATCCTATCCTATCCTCTATCCTAACTTATCCTCTATCCTATCCTATCCTCAATCCTATCCTATCCTCTATCCTATCTTATCCTCTATCCTATCCTTTACT